>NW_015387001.1:166724-201065 GCF_001527695.2 Protobothrops mucrosquamatus | reverse complement strand
GATAGTTGCCCTGTAGGGGTGCCCAGCAAGGAGGGGATCCCCGCTTGATCGTGGGAAGGCGGTAGCCCTTCCGCTCGATCTGGGGTAGCCCTCCAAACCGGCGGACGAAAGACAGGCCATAGCAATATGGCTCATCACTAGGCTGCAGACAGCCGAAGTCATACTTACCACCAGGCAATTATAAAGCAGCGCAGATGAAACTGGGTGAGATCTACCTCTCTTAAATCCTAACTACCTTTTTTACCTCCATAAGCTGCTTAAAGTACTTTCCCCCCTATGGAGAGGGAAGGAAGATTTTACCCCTCCCTCTAGAAACAGTGGCGACTGACTATCCAGGGGAGTTTAAAACGTTGCAAGAATAACTTGATCCTAATTGGAACTTTATTTTTTAAAGTTTGTGGACTATAAAATATTTTCTATTCTTACTGAAGATCTGGGTTTTTACTCATAAAAAAGAAGCAAAACTGAAAAGAATATAAAAACTTTGGACTTAAAAGAAAACTTTAAATGGCGGGGGCGACATCCTGTGGCTCAACCTGATATTACAACTTGTTATTGCTTAAAAGAGACTTGGCCAGCAGCCCAGACAATAGATAAGACTTATGTAACCTTGAGACATCAGCTGTGAAAAGCCCAGCTGTGTTCCATACTCAGTGACAAATGTTTTGGGTTTTTTTTTGCATTCTCTGATTGTAAAGCCTTTAACCTAATACACTACTAAGAGAATATGGATGAAGATCAGGAACAGATTCTCTTTATGTTGAAAGCAATTCCTCAAACTATTCTTACAGCTACTAATGGAATAAGAGGTTACAGAAAAGAACAAGATATCAGCCCAGATATACGAACTCAAACTTTGATTACAACTAAAAAATCAACTACACAGAATATAACAGAAAAAGTGGAACAATTAAATATTATGACAGAGGATTCAACTGATCAACAAATACAGTCAATGGAAAACCCAGAAAAGGGACTGACAATATGGAAAAGGGAAAAGACTTTCTACATAAATCAGAAGAAACCTGAGGATCAAGAAGAAGAACAGACTGAAGAGAAGATGAACAGTTCAGGACAACTATGTTGAGATGGAAAAATAGAGAGACGATTTGTTAGTCCTCTCAAAAAAATGGCGACCGGGTAGTTATTTCTATGTCAAACAATATTCATAACAACACAGGGAGATTTATTCGATGACTCAAAAGCACGGACATGGAAGACGATTTGGCAAAGAAAGAAAGCTAGAATAAGACTGAAGAAAATTGGGTTTTGACTTATTAGTGAAAATTAAAATAGAATATACTCAAATAGATAAGATGTGTACTTTGAATATTAGATATTGTTATGAATTGAGATAAAGAAAACTTTGGTCATTTAAAACTTGGAAGTATAAATATTAACAGTTAAATTTGAACATTGATTTGCTTATAAAGGTTAAATGTAAAGGTAATTAAGATATGTATAAGCTAAAAACTTATCGATGAATATAATAAATATGTTCTTATTTAGCGGTAATAATAAAAATTACTAGCTTAAATATGAGATAGTAGATATTAAGAGAAAGAGAAGAAGTATTAAATGTTGAAATAAGAGAAATTTTGGTTACTATATTTAAGATATTTGGAAATTACCAGAAAATAAGAATATTATATTGTATTATTAATTAGTTGATGTAAGATGGTGAGAATTCAAATAGATAAAACATGTATCCTGAACATTAGATCTTGTGATGAATTGTGATAAAGGGAATTGGGGTTATTTAAAACTTGGAAATTATAAATATTAAACCTTAAATTTAAATATTAATGGGAAACTAAAAATTGGGAAAAACTAACCAGGACATTGATTGTCTAAAAAGATTGAATGTTAAAACAACTAGGATATATATATATATATATATAAACTAAAAATTATTGATAAATGTAAGAAAGTTATTTTTATTTAATCGATATAATAAGAATTGTACTAATTTAAATATGAGACAGTAAATACCAAGGGGAAAAGAGAGGAAATATTTAATGTAATAGTTTGAGATCTGTACTAAAGATATTTGTATGTTATTGAATTATTGACCAACCCAGCCGCCATGTTGCTTTTCAAATATTTAAATGTAAAATTTAAAAAAAATCAATAAAATTTTCTAAAAAAAAGAAGAAGAATCAATCAGGGGAAAGACTTCCCTCCAGAAATTGTGGTGCTCCATATTTGGAGATTTTTAAGAAGAGACTGGACAGCCATTTGTCCAGAATGGTCTAGGATCTCCCTCTTGGGCAGGGGGTTGGACTTGATGACCTCCAAGGTCCCTCCCCACTGTATCATTCTGTTACTCTCTTCGGAGATTCCTGACAGGCCGCAGTGCTGGGTTCCTTCAGGGGATACCCTCAGCTTCCATCAGAGAGTGTGCTCTGGATTTCAAGAGTTCCAGTAGCCATCCATGAAACTCAGTACACAGCTGAGGACCCTCCACCCATAAAATTGCCGGTCAGAACGATGATCCCCCCCCAGCCTGACCCTGGAGGAAGGCCTCATGGCCACGCACCTGCACCTTCCATTCGGGGCTGATTCGTTTGCAGTAGCTCCAGACCATGTTCTGCATACAGAGTCCCCTCAATAGCTGGGAGGCCTGAAGAAGAAGCAGGCAGTTGAGGCAGGACCATCGAGGGACCGTGGCCAGGGGGGGGGGGGAAACAGGGAGGCGCTCGCTTGACAGAAAGGCTCCACCCGGAGTGCGCATACCGACACAGAGGACCCGTAGCTTGAGGTCTGCAGGCTTTGAGTGAGCAAGACACCATGTGGCACAGACTGCCAAAGCTACCACAGTGCTGTTGCTGCTGCAGTCCGTGCATTAAATGCAGTTTATCATGGTTTGCTTGTCCACTCACGGGAAAAAGCTCCTTAAGCCACCATCATTCTGACCCAGCAAGACTTTTGGGGTAACCCTCCATGAGGCTGCGGGGCCCTCTTTCCCTCCCACCCCTTCACGCAGCCGGGCACCTACCTCTCGCAAGGAGGGTGGTGGCACCGGCCAGGACTTGTCCAGGACAGTCCTTGGCAGGTTGCGCTTCAGGTTCATCAGGAAAGAGTAACGGATGTAGTCCAGGAAATATTCGTTCTCAGGGCAGCGGGAGCAATTTCGATAAATGAAACCTTTGATGAACCTGTTGGGAGAGAAGAGCGAATGTGAGTCTGTGGGGGGAGGCAGCAGCCCAGCCGGGTGCCAGCTGCATAAAGAGCCCCACTGCTTCTCCCGCCTCCTTGCCCGGCAACATAGCCCCAGTGGGTCAGGAACGGGAAGGAGTCCCTCTCCCAGCCAGAGTTCCTCTTGGAGGGAGACGGGCGGTTCAGGATGTGAAAATAATAAAATTAAAATTAGAAGCTATAAAAATCACTCAAGACCCCGTTTCCAGGATTCTGCATCCCCCAACCCTTCCCTCAAGTGGGCAGGGTCTCTGGGACCTGAAAGAGGGCCCACCCCTGCAGGAAAACCACGACTTTTTACATACCGCCGGATTGTCTCCACCGCCCACTTCTTCCTGGCAGCCTTCCGGCGTCCCAGAGTGCCACGCCACCAGGCCTGGATAGTGACCGCTGCACGAAGGAACAGGGAGAAGTCCCAAGGGCTGAGCCTCGAGCCATCCTGCACCTGTTTCCGATTCCTCTCCCCATCGGTCTCAAAGCAGCCCCCCATGGCCCAACCGTGGGGAGAACTCACAAGGCCCAGCCCGGCTGCCCCTTCCAAGGCAAAGCTGGGCATGACACACAGTTGCACCGCATCCCACAATTTATTTGAAGGGCCGCCTTCCTACCTGAATGCTTCATCTGAAGGTATTTCTTTCGCCGATAGAAGCCTCGCCAAGCCGCTTGGATTTTTGTGGCTTAAATGGGGGGGGGGGGAAAGATGGGGGTTAAGCCGGGCAAATAGCGAGGTCAGGTCGACCTGACTTACTTAAAAATGCCCAACAAACCTACCGATGCTTTGCTTGCGGACTTCCAGGGCTTCTTCTGTCGCAAACAGGGTCTTGGGGAAACGAATAAATATTTTTGTCCTGGAAATAAATGCATCTATGAAAGAGAGAAGAGCCCCCTTTCGCTTCCACAGGCAGACAGACAGACAGCAGCTCCCGTTGTCAAACCGTTACCTGCCCAGCTTGTACTCTTCCTGCTTGAAGCCCAGGTGTTTCAGGAGGGCAGCCACTCCATCCTGAGGCCTCCCATCCCAGGTGGGCCAGGTTTCAGGACACAGAGATTTGTACCTGGTCAGAGAGGAGAGGCCAGGTGGATCGCGGGATGCAGGGGAGGGAAACAGCGCCTTCAAAAGGCCTGCTGCTAAGATGGCCACCTCCTGCCAGGCCACGGGACTTGCCTGGGCAGCCTCAGAAGAGGCTCAGGCTTGCACCTTGGGCGCCAGAGTGGGAGAGATGCCAGGGCAGAGGTTGGGCATCCAATGAAGATCTATTCCTCACTAGACTCTACCCACCCATTTGTGCTTTCTGAAAAACTGCCTGCCTAAATACCCTGGAGGCACAGCCTGGACACCTGTGTTAGTGACGTACCTTTGCAGAAAAACCTCGTATTTCCGCCGATATGCAAAACCAGCCCTGCGCACTCTCAGGTTCTCCATTAGGCCCAAATATTTCACTTGGTGCCGAATCAAAACTTCATCAAAACTGCCTGGGAAAATATGGAATCATCCCTAGAGTCGAGAGCCAGTTCAAGGTGGACAGACATCCTTTCCCCCCCCCAAGCTTAGAACGAGGGGCTGGGCTGCCGAGCCCCAACCTCAGCCAGGCTTCAGGCCCCGAGGAAGCAGCCACCGTGCATGACGGAGAGGAGTACCAGGCAGGGATGCCAGGGGCAGCCCTCCCACCCACAGGAGCCTGGGCTCCAACCCAGGGTGTTGGGGGAGGCAGGGAGGGAAGGGCTGGGAGCCTTGCTGACCAGGAAGAGCCCCCCCCCCCACCTACCGGCCTGCTTGGAGTGATTCGGCTTGATGCAGCGGACGTAGGAGGGCTCCTTGGACATGAGGATCTCCATCAGCTTTGAGAGGCTGTTCTTAAACTGGGTCACTGCCTGCATAGCGAGACGGGCCAGAGAAGATGCGGGTGGTCAGGGGCCCCCAAGGGGGGAAGCGGGGGGACGCGGAGCCCCTCTGCCAGGCCTTACCGTCTCCGGTCTCTTCTTGTCGGTCAGCTCTGTCCTGTCAAAGCACTGGGTGAGGATGGGGTTCTCTGAGTCGCACATCGCCTGCAAGGGCAGCAAACAAAACCACGGGAGATGGCATCTTTCGGGGGGGGGGGTTTGTGGGATGGGGCCACGTTCGGCCAGAGCGCCTCCCCAGGCTCACCTCCTTAAGGTTCCTGAAGAGCAGGTCATTGTTCTTATCCAAGAAACCTGGGGAAGAAGGCCAGGAAGCCACAAGGTGAGCAGCAGGAACCCCTGGGCAGGGGCCGGGAAGGGGGGGGCAGCCCCGTGGCATTGCAGGAGGGCTGACCTGCCACGCTGTAGGTGACTTCCCCGGCGTAGTGCAGCAGGCGGAACTCTTCCCGCCCCAACGACTTCCGGGTCTTGGCATCGGCCAGCTTGTGCCTGTGGAGGAAGCAGGGCAGAGGGTCAGCATCGCAGCCATAGACTGGCCAGACTGGCTCTGCCAAGGACTCGGGGAGGGAGAAGGAAGCCCCATGGCAAAAGGGGGGTGTCAACAACAGGGTCATCTTAATGCCAAAGGCTTTGGGTTCTCCTATTGCTTTGGGGAGCGCCTTCTGCAGGGCCACCCCAGAGCAAGCCGCCCTCCTCTCCTCTGGGGTGCCCATGTTTACAAGAAGAAAGACCTGAGGACCCCAGCGTGGCCATCTGGCCTGGGGGGGGTCAGATGGGGGCTGGTGCGGAGCCTATAAAACTCTTCCTGGATGGACTGTGTTCTCCCACGGAATGGATCACATGGTTTTGTAGTTGTTTTAGTCTTTTCAAGCTCCTATGGTTATTTTTTTGGTCTGTGTGTGTGTGTGTGTGTGTGTGTGTGTGTGTGTGTTGTTCAGGTTTGAATTCTGAAAGCTGTCCATATAGTCTGTGAGCCGGGCAGCTATAATAATTAAATCAATCAAAGCCCAATCGCAAAAGACCCGTCTCTCCTGTCCATTGGTCTGAAAACTGTGCCTCCTCCTCCTCCTCCTCCTGGGGTGGGGGGTCTCCAGCAAACTCACGTAAGGAAATGGGGGTGGCTCTTAATGGTCTCCTCCAGCTTCTCCAGAAAGGTCAGATCTGTGGCGTCCCCTGGCCGAAGACACTCCTCGTCCTGCAGACAGACGAAGCCAAGCCCAGCAGTGAGGAGGGAGGGAGGGAGGGAGGGAGGGGCGCCTCCCCTGGGCTGCTTTACCGCAGGAGCCGCCCGTGTTGGCAGAAGGCCGGAAGTTGGGGGCCGCTCCCCACAAGTATGCCCCATAGCTCCAGCAGCCATCAGCCCAGGCTGAGAAGCGGAGCTGGTGCTTGGCGGCCCTACCCTGACCCTTTGGGGGCACAGGTGAGGGGGGCCAGGGAGCAGGAGCCCAGGCAGCCCCGGAAGGCCAGGCCCCCTCCTCCTCCTCCTCCTCTGGGCTGGGAGGGGCTCCCGCCTGCCCCAGGACTCTTTGGAGGTTCCACTTCTCTGAGGGGGGCTTACCAAAATGGAAATTATGCCTTTGAACTTTTCTTCCACCAAGTCACAGATGATCTTGTTGTTGAAATACTGAACGGACTCCCACTGCCGTTTCACAAGGAGAGATCCAATTCAGCAGGGAATCAGTAGGCGATCTACTAGGCCATTTCCACAGCTCCGGCCCCATCCACCCCTTTCCAAGCACCGCAAAAGCTGCCAGCCACCCCTGACCCCCGGAGTGGGGGGGGGGGCTGAAGGCAGCCCAGCTTGGCCCTCCTGCCAGCAGCCCAGCACAGAGCAGCAGTGGCTCCTGCTTTCCCCCGACCCACCCACCCACCCCCCGACTTGGGGCTTCCCGGTGGGGCTCTTACCGCGATGCCCTCGGCTTCGTACTCCTCTTGCTCGGATTTCAGGGTGAGCTCTATGAAGAGCTGCTGCAGTTTCTCATTGCAGTAATTGATGCAGAATTGCTCAAAGCTGCAAGGAAGCAGAGAGCGCTCCAGGAGAGCTGAGCCAGGGCAGCCGACCCTCGGCCGTGGGGGGAGCCTCCTGGTCCCTCACACACACAGGGACGCCAAAGCGGCAGGGCTGCCGGCACCCCTCGGGCCAGCCCCACAAACCCCCTCGTGCAGCTCAAGATCCTCGGAAAGGCTTCCCGGAAGCGCAGCTGTGCATCTCCACAGCAGGGGGCTGTGGACTCTGCACGCCACCACGGAGCATGGGCAGAGGGTGACAGCACCCCTGGCATGTTGGGCAGAGCCTTGGACAGGCTGCCAACCTGGCTGCCAAAGGGTTGCCAGCTAAGGGAGAAGCTGAAGGCGCCCAGAAACACACCTGTTGTGCTGGAAAACCTCAAAGCCGTAAATATCCAGCAGTCCCAGCACAGTTGAGCTCTTCCTCCACCCCATGCTCTCCGTCTCCTGGGAAAGAGGACAGAGAACAAAGATTGGGGGGGGGAGGCAGGAACCCTGAGCTCTCCCTTCTGGAGACCTCCCCCCCCCCTCCTCCTCCAAGGCAACAACAGCCCAGTCAATCACGCCAGCAGGCACCTCCCCCCACACATACCAACCGGGGCCCCAAGCCCATCGCTTCCCCCTCCAGTGGGACAGGAGCAGCGCCTGGCTTGACGGACCCTGCGATTCATTACAGGGGACGTCATAACAGCTCCTAAGTGCCAGGTTTGTACCAGCGATGCCAGCAGTCGGAACACCAAGCCCACTCATCCCAATGCAAGTCGGCAACTCTCCGATTCCACTGAACGGGCCTTCCTAACAAGCAAAGGCAGCCCAAGGGCCTTTTTCAAGCGGAGGCTGCCCTGGCCAGCAACAGAGGATCCCGCTGAGCCCCAGAGAGACCCTCGCCGGTCCCACGCTGTCCCCAGAGACGACCGCAGCTGTCCAGCAGACGCTGCTGCTGCTGCCATTAGCCCAAGATCTGCACAGCGGCTGCAGGTCCTGCCGGAGGACTTAATCCAGTGGCCCCCGACCTTTGGGCACCAGGGATCGGTTCCATGGAGAGAGGTTTTTCCACGGACCGGAGGGGGTGTGCTTTCACATGCTGCCTGTATCCCGCGGAGGGGGCTTCACTTATTTGCACAGACCGTTTCCTGGCATGCTGTGGACTGCTGACGGTCCACCGACCGGGGGGTTGGGGACCCCTGACTTAATCCAACCGAGTCAGATGGGAACCGGCTTTTCTGGACAGATTTCTCCCAGCAATTAACAACAGTTAAGACTCCCAGTTAGCAAGATGGAAAGAATGATAAAACCATCAAATGACCATAATCAAGCAAAGTTAAAGCAAGAGAAAAAAAAGTCAAAATAATATATAAAACCTGGCAAAAGCAGTCTGTGGTAGAAAAGGCCAGGTATAAAACAATGTTCCTTAAAGCAGCAGGTGCCTAGCAACCCCCCCCCGCCCCCCCCAGTCTCCTGGCCTACTAGAGACCCGTGGGAAGCTGCTCCCTCCCTCCAAGAAAGCGCCTTGAACTGGACCCGGAATGCTTCTGGCCAGGAGGGGGGGGGAGGAGAGTCTTTGCTGCGTCCCTCCTGAGTCAGGAGGGAGAGAAGGCCGGGAGAAGCCCCGGCCGAGCTGTGGAAGGCTGGACCTGAGGCCAGACGGCAGTTGCTCAGCTGCAGGAATGCAACAGAGGCCGGCATTTCGCATTACAGCTTTGCAGGCAGGCAGCCTCAGCAGGGTATAAATGCTGGGATCCATTTCAAAGTACCAGTCGTGGCTTGCCTGATGCAGCCCCAGGGAAGAAGAGGGAGGGCAGCCCACGAAGAGTTTGCAGCGCTCCGATGAAAAGAAGGAAAACACAGGCTGCTCCCCCCCCCAGAGGAAAAAGAGCAGCGCCAGGGGAAAGCAGCCTCCGGCGGGAGACAGAGCGGCAGCCGGCGGCTTTGCCCGAGAGAACCGGGACTGGTGAGCAGCAAAGTTTCCTCTGGCACGCCAGCCAAGGGCTCCTGCGGAGAGCCCCAAAGGCTCGAATAACGGGAGAAGCTGCATTTCCTCTGCACTTTGTTTCATTTCCCTCTGGAGGGGGGGGGGACTGTTGTGCACCTTTGAGTCTACGCTGCCTCCTGGAGACTGCCTGGACAAGTCTGGGCGGTTACTTGGCAAAGTTTTCCAGAGGTAGTTTGCCATTGCCGCCTTTCTAGGACTGAGAGAAAATGACTGGCCTATGGTTACCAGCTGGCTTTGAGCCTAAGGCAGGACTAGAACTCACAGTCTCCTGATTTGTAGCCTAGTGCTACATGTATTTTACACAACCTATCGGGAGTTGTTGTCTACGTCTACGTCTACGTCTATGACTTCTTTCTCTATTGTTCTTGCTACGGCTGGCCTCTAACTTAAATAAATACATCTCCCCATTAAAATCTACAAAAGACACTAAGAGGGGAAAACTAGCAACAGCAAACGCTGCAGCCAATGAAGCCTCTACATTTGCCCAACGCGACTCGCCTCCCAGACAGAACCAATCGCCGGACAGCAAAAACAACGCTGGAGCCTTCCTGACAGGTCTCTCCGCAGCTCTTTCTGGCACACCTGCGGCTGGGCAAAACACACCCGGCAGGCACTCCTGTTTTCCCACGGGCAGGCAGGCCCTGCTCCCCAGGGGCACAGGGGAACCAAGGGGCTGCCCGGGAAAGAGGACATCTCCTCCAGGGTGTGAGTTGCCTGAGAAACCCCTTTGGAGGCTCCCCTGGAAACCACTGACGAGCACCCCTGCTCCAAGAAAGGGGAACTGCTAGGAATCCCAACGCATTTCAGAAAAATTCCCTGCGTGCCAAATGAAGTGCCGAGTGCCCTGATGAAGAAATTTTTCAAAACCCCATTGGTTTCTGGACCCTTCCTGACCAGCCCACGTGACCCCGTACCACATCCAAGGCAGCCCGTGGCCTCCTCGCTTCATGGCTCATCATCGTGTTGGTTCCTCTTTGGAAACCCGGCCCGCCCAGGACCGGAGACGAGCCAGGTCCTTCCGGTGGGGAAACCTCACCAGCTCCCTGGGAGGCTGCATCAGGGCGGCCTTCCAACAGCTGCCCACCATAAATACCCCCCCTTCTGGAAAGAGGGGCTCCTGCCAAATAAGGGTCTCCGACGAAGCTCTTCCTCCTCCTCAGGGGATGCCTGGCGCAGCTCTCCCGTTTGCGGCACAGGAGGCTGCTCTGCTATCCAACTGGGAGCGCTCTTTCTCACCACTGAGTCCTTGACCTTCTGGGCTTGGGTGGCAGCGGCAGCACCAGCTTCTCCTGCACAAGGAGGAGACAACTGGCACCGCTGCCAAGCAGCCCTGGGCCACCTGCCCTACTCGATGGAGGCAGTGCAGCTCCTCTCTCCCATGGGTCAAGGGCCACTTCGCCAGGGAGAGGACAGTCTGCCGCCCTCCGGGAGCTCCGCTGCACAGCTGCGGCCCACGACGTCTGCAGAGGGGGGGGCATCCTTGCCCTTCCAGGCACCTATTCTAACCTTCCCTGCATGATGGCAAACCAACAGCCTTGCAGCCAGGGGGCATTCTGTTTCCTGCCTGCCTGGGACGTTCGGCTGCTTCACGGGGAGGTTAAAACACAACCCCCGTTTCACATCTGCTCTCTGAGGTCAAACCAAATGACAGGTGAGCCCCAGCTATGGAGAAGAAATCCCAAGGAAAGTGGCCCCTTGTGCAAAGCCTGCAGGCACCGCTTGGGCCCGGCCAAGTCTCCTGCGAAGGCCGGCAACTGGGGCGCCAGAGACCAACTCACCTTGTAGGCCAAGGACTTGTTAATCTTGCCCACCAGCCAGGAGAAGGTGCGCCCATAGACAGCTTTGGCCAGAGCGTCGCGGGCGTAGGCGGCTTGCTCCAGGCTGAGAGGGCTGATCAGCTGCAGGGAAAGAGAGAGCCCCCCCCCCGGTCTCCGTCTGAACTCTTGCTACAAGGAAAGGGGCAACAGGCCAAGCCCCTCGGAACCCAGAGACTATCGCCAGGGGAATAGCCAGGCTGCCACCCTCCTGCCCCCCGCCCCCCGTCATTCTGCTGGCAACTCTTCTCTCACCTGTTCTCCCTTTGCAATGATCTTCTTGTGGGTCAGAGCTTCCTGCAGGACCGCGTTCTCCAGGCCCAGCAGCTTCAGACCGAGGAAGGAAGAAAGTGTGAGTGCGTCAGCCAGGCCCTTCCCGCGGCCGCGTCGCAGGGCTGAGTTTTGGCCAGGGAAGGTCAGTCACTCAGCAAGAAAGAGGGGGGCTGCTGTGGCCGGGCTGCACCTGCCTCGCCTCCCTCCAGGCCCACTTTCCTAGCAGGAGAGCACACCCGGCCCTCTGAAGATGATGGGGCAAACAGGAGGGCAGCGTAGCTGGCTGATCCCAGGCATCCCGCACTCGCCTTCCTCAGCCAACTGCAGCTGAACCCGGGTACAGCTCAGTAAACAGAGTACATTTCCAGGAGATTAAATTCCAAAATATACTCGAAAGAGCTTCCGAAGGCAGTTGGTACATTTCACTTTCCATTTACCTCTTCATCATGGATAAAATGGAGGCTTGGTACCGATCCCGTCACTCACCCTGGCCAAGTATTTGATCTGGTTTTCCGTGGTCACTTGTGCACTGCCGTGTTCGTCAGTTGCAAATTGCACATTCCCCAAGTGCAACACGCTTGCAATGATACTCAGCAGGTCCTGGAAAAAGGAAGGAAAAGTCTTGTGAATCCAGCCCTAGGGCAGAGGTGTCCCCTAGGGAAGGGTCCTCCCACTGGAAGGAGGGAGGTGGGGCCAGGCCTCTCACCTCAACTTCACTGTCGCTGAAGTTGATGACAGACAAGGCCCTGCGTACCACCTTCCAGTCGCTTTTGTCGTTGATGGAGGCGACCTTGGCGCACTGGCCCTGCAGGCAAAGGGGGCAGAATGGACTCCTGTGGGGCAGACGCCTGCTTCCCTCCCCGATACACAGGTGGCCGCAGGTCGGACAAGCAAGGGGAGATCAGGAGAAATGCGAAGAACATCCCCCCCACGTGAGCCGCCGTGCCCGCCACCCCCGGGGTTCGAGGCGGCTGAGGCTGCAAAGAGCCAGGGGCAGCAGCCCTATGGTGGAAGGAGGGCCCCCTTTACCTTGACCAGAAACTGGTACTGGTGGGGGCTCTTCTCCAGCCCCAGCCTCCGCAGCAGGTCTTCCTCCCCCCCCTCCAAGAGCTGGTAGAAGATGTGGAAGTTCCTCTCGCCGTGATTCTGGTGTACCACCCGCGACTTCTCCAAGAGGTAGTTCAGGATGTGGCCCCCGATGGGAGCCCCCTAGGCAACCCAAGAGAAGGCATGGGCTGCAGGTGTCCCGCCGTCAGCCTGATCAGCAGCAGCAGCAGGAGGAGGAGGCAGGGCAGGAAGCCCTTCTGGGATGGGAACCGGAGTCGTTGGGCACACGCCCGCCCACCCCCCCCCGGAGCAAAGGCAGGATTTCTCCCTCCCCCCTTCCTGGCTGTCAGCCCTGCGCCTTCGCCCACTTGCACACCTTGTAATCAAACTGGACGTCCATATATTTCCCAAATCGGCTGGAGTTGTCATTGCGCAGAGTCTTGGCGTTTCCAAAAGCCTGGATCCCAGCAGAAAGCAGAACAAAATCCAGATGGGGACCTTGCAGGGCTCCCCCGCAGAGCCCAGGCCCTCCTCCTGCCCCACCCCTGCGCTACATGCTGCATGACTCCTTGGAGGAGAAGGAAGAAAGGAGCTGGGGGGGTGGGGAGAAGCTCAAAGCCATTATTCACACTGGAGACCCCCGGGCCGGGGGCCGGGAGGAGAAGGGTCCCGTTTCCCTCCAAACAAGCAGGGAGCACTCTCCCCCGGAGGCCCCTCTTCCGTGCAGGGAAGCATTTTCTCGAGCTGTCTGGCGCTGGGAGCTCCTGCCCTGCGCGTGCCACCAAGGAGCTCCAGACTGAGGCTGGCCGCGATTCCCTTGGGACCCCAAAGCCAGGACAGCACCCCCATTCCTTGGTGAGCCACAAGGAGTACCTCGAGAACCGGGTTGGATTGCAGCAGCCTGTCCTTCACGGTCTGCACCTGCTCGCTCGCGGGGCAGGTGACAGCGTAGTACTGCAAGATCTTCTTGGTGGCCTCAGTCTTGCCCGCCCCGCTCTCCCCCGAGATGAGGATGCACTGGTCCTTCCTCTCCGTCCGCAGTGAGCGGTAGGCATTGTCAGCGATGGCATAGCTGCGAAGGGAGGGAGGCTGTCTGCTCTGCTCTGCTCTGCTCTTGCCCAGGAGCGCAGAGGTTCCAGCTGCAGTTTGAGGCTGCTTCCTCAAACGCCCCCCCCCCCAGACTTAGCATTCTCTCCCAAGGGCGGCAGCAGTGCCGCCAGGTCTCTCCTGCCACGAAGGACCTGCGGGGGGTGGGGGGGAAGCTGCCCAGAACTGCCAGGATAGTCTGGCAGGTTTTGGCTCCCATCGAGCCCAGCGGGGCCAATCCTGATGTAGCAGGAAGTAGAGCACTGCCAGGACTTGCCACCCTCCAAGTCCCCCCATCTTCTTGGCCTAAAGCCTTCTGCCAGGTGCTGCCCACCCTCCTTTTTCCACAGGGAGGACCTTCTCCCCATCATTCCTGCTGAGCGGCTTGGCCGAGGGGTGAAAAAGCCTTCCTGCACCATTGGCACTGCAGTGGAGGAGAAAAGGGGGGTGGGGACAGGCAGGAGGTGGAGAGCATGGTGCCTGCTCAGGTACCCACAGGTGAGGAGAGACTTCGTAGAAGCTGACGCCACGGTAACGGTTCATGTGCTGCTTGCTGTAGATCTCCAGGTCCTTGTACGGGTTCACCGAGACCAGAACCGAGCCAATGTATGTCTGAAGAGGAAGCCAGCCCAGGGGGGTGTCAGAAGGGGGCAGCAGGTGCCCTGCCTCAGTGGGGCTCCTTTCAAGGGGGCCCACAGCCCCCAAATTTGGCCCAAGGACCAAAACTCTGTTTCTCCTTTCCTTACGTGATCTGGAGGCCACAAGGATATTTCAGTTCCCTCCAGCAGCAGCTTGCACTGTAATCCAGCACCCACAGTGGACTGCCTTTCCCAAGAAGACCCCCCCCCAAGCCCAGGAAGACTCCCCCTGTACTGACCAGCCTCGGCACTGGTCTTCCCCAAGGAGACCCCCCCCCCGAGCCTGGGAAGACTCCCCCCTGGGCCACTGGCCCCCAGCACTGACCAGCCTCGGCACTGGTCGAGCCACCCAGAGCAAGGGGGCTCCCTGAATCTGGGGATCTCTTACCCTGATCCACAATGTGAGGAGACCACTCCAGGCACCCAAGAGAGAGTTCTGATTTGGGGGCTGCCAGGGTCCCAAGAAGGAGTCCCCCCCCTATTAGGCCAGGCAAGACGCTCTGTGGAACCCCTCCCTTGGGAGATTAAAGTGGCCCCAGCCCAGTTATCCTTTTTGTAAGGCCCCAAAGACCCTTTGGCTCTGTTCCAATGAACCTGGGGCGCTGAATGGGTGTCTACGACCCACATCCTGGCTGCACTGCCCACTGGCCGAGGCCCTCGCTCCAAGCTATAATTAGTATGGATGTTTTTAGTGTTTTTGTTGTTTTTAGTGTTTTTTAACTGCAATGTAGTTTTTTGAATTGTAAGCTGCCCAGAGTCATTGACTGAGATGGGGAGCTATAGAATCGAATAAATAAATCAATTAAAACCGAATGTGGCTACCAGACACCGCACTCACGTAGACGAGGTTCTCCTTGAACCGCCTGCGCAGGTTCTCGATGAAAGCTGCTTCGCTGGTGAAGTTTTCCAGCAGGACGAAGTCCTGCACTCCCACCCGATCCCGGGCCGTCAGGGCGTTCTCCATCTCTGCCACGCGGGCACCGTCACCTGCCTGCCAAGGGAACAGAACAACCTGGCTGAGACCCGGGGCCACGGCCCAGCACGCGGACGGACGGGATGGCCAGGCAGAGCTCCCCTATCACAGGCTGCCAGGCCTCCGAATGGGTCTGCTTCCCCCCCCCCGGGCCTCCCTGTCTGCCCCCACTGGCCCAGCTGACTCCCCATAAGCCTCCCCCCCCGTCTCTGCACCCGTTCACACAGCCACCCATCTGAGCAGGAGCGCACTGAGTGGCATACAACAGTCAAGTAAAACAATCATAAAAATATGGATAGTCATTAAATATTAAAATTTTATAGACAATATAAACAGAAGGAATCAATATAGAAACCCCTTATCACCCACACCTTAAAACCTGGTGGGTTCCCTGGGACCCCCCCAACGCTGACAGAACAGGGTCTTGAGGGGCAGGGGGAGGCTTCCACGGGGTGGGTGCCAGGGCGGAGAAGGCCTGCCCCTGCCCTCCCTGCCAGAGCGAATCGTTCTCTTTCCTGGATCCCAGAGCAGGAAAGGCCACGGAGGTTCCAGACCCCCCCGCACCTGCCAAATGTCCCCATCCCCGTCCAGTTTCTGTGTGAATTGGTGGGTGGCCCCAGTCAACGAAGAGGCTGCACCTGACACCTTCATCTCTTCAGAAGGCTCCAGGAGGGCAGGGGGGTGAAGCAAGGGGCCACCCCTTGAAGGGAAGCCAACACTTGTAATGAGAGAGTGGGGGGGGTGTCCCATGCTGTAAGGAATCATGCCCCCACCCCGCCCACTCTCCCCGAGAACCGGCACTAATGCCAGAGGGGCTCTTCCTATAAGACAGGCGGAGCAAGGCCCGAGACACCGCAGGTCCGACTGCGCGTCCCCTCCTCCTCCTCCTCCTCCCCAACTGACCGTCTCCTACCACCCGCCCGCCTGCTCCCCCCCCCCGCTCACCTCATTGTGGAACAAGTGGTACCCAGCAGGAATCAGAGCCCGCTTTTGCTGGATCTGAGACCACAAGCCCTCCACATCCATGGCGAAGGACAGCGCCAGAAACCGCCCAGAGACGGCCTCTCTCTCCTCCTGCCCTGCTCCAGCAGCAATGGAGGCACCTCGGGAAAGCAGCTGGCACAGAGCGCCAGCCCCAGAGGGAAGCCTCCGTGCATCACCTGCCCTCACCCAGTCCCGGAAGCCGCTTCAGGGCAAGGAGGGCGCACCTGCGGTCCTCACGGAGGCGACCAGGCCAGCCATCTGCCAGCCGTCTTCCCCTCTGAGGGCTGGGAGCCCAATTGCTCCTCTCGCCCAGATGTGGCCGGCCATCTTCTGCCAAGGTGGGCAGGATTCCTCGCTGTCTCCTCCCCACCCCTCCTGGGGGACCCAGGAAACAGATTAGGAGAAGCAGCATCTGAAGCACCTTCCGGTCCAAAGTCCAGCACAGCCGCCTTGCTCTCAATGGCCACCAAGATGGCCTTTGGGGGGGGGGGTGAGCTCCATTTGGGTTTCTTCCCCCCCCCCAGGAGGCCTCTCAGGGAACACTTGGATCAAGCTGGTGCCTCAACCCGGAGCCCGGACCCAGAAGGCAAGACCCAGAGAAGGGAAGCAGGGGGGCCTCTGGCAGCCCCCACTGGACCCAGAGAGGGGAAGCTGCACTTCATCAGAAAGGAGCCCGGGGCAGTTTAGGAATCAGAGCCGTCTGAAATAAACCATCAATAGCAAAACCCACTTCCTGACAACCAGGAGCCCTGTTTTTCCAAAGGGGCCCTAGAGGTCTTCAGCTAAAGGTAAGGATGGGTGCCCCTCCGGCATCCCCCAGGAGGGGGACTCCCAGCCGCTGTGGTCCTCTGGAGAAGGGAGAACATGCCCAAAAGGGGGGCAGCCAGAGGCTACTGAAGGCAGACCCCCGACCCAACGGAAGGAGGGGAGTAACCAGGGGTCAAGCTCCCAAACAACAGAGAGAAGCCAAGAGGATGGTGGCCAGCTTCATGGGGGTGGGGCTGCCAGGCCATCGGAGAGCTCACCCCAAGGGCTTTGCCGTGACTCTGGAAGCCCAAATGTGGGCTGGAAAACCTTTGTTGCTGATCAGAGGAGGCCCTCTGAGGTTTCACCCACTGCTTTGCCATTTAAACCTTCTCTTTTTCAATAATCTGAACAATTCTACAAAACGTGCAACAGACACAATATTCTGCGCACAGCTGGATCAAGATAGACTACGGAAGAATAGCTGCCATCCAAAGACTGTACATGCTTGAAACTTGTGCCCCCCAATGCCTGTTGCGCGCATACACACACACACACACACACACACACACACACACACAGAGGCTGCACCCTCACCCTGGGCCATTCCGCTTCTTTACAAATGACCCAGAGGCCGAATGGAAAGGCTGTCTCGGAGTTGCAGGAAGGAGCTGAGAAGACATGACCTCCGCAGACTTCAGCCTTGGGGCAAATCAAACGGATTGGTGCTGATCAGGCGCAAGCTCCTCATTTGGGGACAATGCCCGGGGAACCTGCCTCGGGACCAGGGCCGAGGGGGGCACCCACTGCGTGGGAACAGACCATGTGAGGCAGCAGCTAGCAAGGCCAAAACAATCGGGGGGGGGATCCAAACTGTGGAAAGTGCCCATTTCATGCTGGTTAGATGAAACCACAAGTGCCAAATACAGTTCTGGGCACCACCTTTTAAAGGGGGGAACCAGAGAAGCTGGCATGGGTCCAGAGGAGAGCTCCCAGGAGGAGCGTTAGAGGGGGACAGCCGGTCTGGCCTGCAGAAGAGAAGCCCTGGGGTCAGAAAGGGGACCAGGGAGCAGCAGGAGGACCAGCCGGGGGGGGGGGGAAACTTTGGCCACCAGGAGGTGCGCCTGAACTCTGCCAGGGAACATGAGCTGCCTCAGGCATTGTTGTTTACAACAGTTGGTTTTAATCACAGTCGATGGGCAGCCACAGAAATTATTTAAATAAATAAATATAATTAAGAGAGAGGAGTCAGGCTGAATTTCAAACTGATGCAAGCTACTCCTCAGAGGAACAGTTCGCCTAAAACTGCGGTGAAGTTCCCCTCTGGATGGCCAGCTCCGGATTCTGTGGATTCCTTCCTGTACTGGACAGGGGTTGGACTAGATGACCTCCCGGGTCCTGCCCACTCATAGGGCCTAAGATTCCGTAAGACAGCCGCTCCTCTGAGGCTCCCTGGCCAAGCCCAGAGGCCACCGCCGCCTTCAGCAATGTTATCTGTGGCATGCCAGATGTGGCACAGCCAGCCACCCAGACCGGCCGCATCTCAGCCGGCTGCACTAGCGCCTGCCTCCTTCCCGGCCCGGCCCAGCAGCCGGCTGACACTTTCCTTTTAAGGAGAAAAAATGTCTTTGCAGGAAAAGACCCTGCCTGGCTGCAGTCCTTCCCCGTGGAAGTGGTCCTCTAACAATCCACTCCAGGGAGAACTGGAGAAGCAGCAGCCCATACAGCAGGATCCACAGCTGCCTGGCTCCCCAGAGATCAGATGAAAAGACTTCTAGTCCTCAGGATCTCAAAGACAAGCGCTGGGTGGGGGTGGGGGGTGCAAAGAGATTAGCCAAGGGGATTTGCTGGCCCTCACACCCCTTAGTGTTGATGTATGGGGCTGCGCTGAGGGGCATGCCAATCTGAGCTGTCAGGAGGAGCTTCCTCTGCGCCCCCACCCCCCACCCCGCCCTGGGCAGCCTCCATTCCTTTCCAGGGAGGGGCACAAGAAATCCCCAGAGAGACTCTGAGCTGCATTTTCCACTGGAGGAAACAGGATTTCCTCACCCAGCCCAGTCCCAGGGAAGGTGCCAAGAAGAGGCCATGGCTGTATAAGGGCAGATCGGCAGAGGAGGGCATGGGGCTCCTCTTGGTGGGGGAGGGCAGGAGCCACTGATCAGCACGGGGAGGGGGGAGCAGAGCAAGGCAGCCTCACTGGCTCCGGACCCCGCCCAGCCACGGGAAGAAGCCGCCCAGGGCTCATCCAGCACATGGCCAGGTGGGCAGCCCAGACTGGAGCTCTGAAAAGGGGCACCTGGGTGCAGCAGGACGAGAGAGGCCTCCCCAAAGCCCCCAGCAAGCAGCCCACTCAAAAGCTGCCACCTTGCCCCTGTGGAGACTGGCAATCAGCCTCCGCCTCCAGGCACCCAAGGGCTTGTTTGTTCAGCCCCAGCAGCCTTTTCCCAGCAAGAGAAAGGGGGCTGCCCACACCCACACGCCAAACCTGCAGAGCGGAGAAGCCCAGGAGGCCCCGGCCAGCCCCCCCCCCCGCAGGAAAAGGCTCCCCAGGCAAAGGCAGCAGGTGACAAAGACCGGGAGGGGGGGGAAGTGGGCGCCCTTGTGGCAGCGACAGGGGAAGCCGAGCTCCACCCGCCGCCATCTGCGGAGTTTTCGCGGACACAACAGGGAAGAAGAGGGTTGCTACGGCTTCCCCGAAGGGACCTTTGTTCACCTTCCCAGTTTAGTCCTGGGAACTCCCTGCGGGTTCCCACCACCCTGCCCCCACTGAGCCTTTCTGAGGTCGGTCAAGGCCTGTTGGAGGCCCATCCTTGACCCCCCCCCAAGAATTCAGGGCCTCAGAAAGGGCAAGTAGCGGGCCTGCCGGTCAAAGGGGAGCAGAGCTTAGCAAGGGCAGCTGCTGCTCCCTGCAACTCGCCTCCTTGATGCCCCCCCTGGGACAATCCTGCCCTTTAAATGGCGGCCTCTGAGCATTTGCGCCATGCTACATTGTGCCTTCACACAAATGGGAACATCTTGCCCCCCCCACCGGAGAGGAGATCTCCCACCCGCCTGACTGAAGACCTGGCTCTGCCCCTTGGCTTTGGGGGGGGGGTGTTGATCGACTGACAGCAGCTTCCGCGTCCCCCACCCCGTATGATCTGCTCCTTTCCGCCCATCTTTTAGTTATAACCCGTATTTTTATTGCAATTTTGTGATTTTACACAACACAGACAGACACACACACACACACAGTTTTATTTTGATCTTGTAAGCTGCTCAGAGTTGCCTCACAGTCAGATGGGCGGCAAACAAATTTATTAAACAACAAATAATAAAATAAAATAATTAAATAAGTAAAATAAAATAAAACTCGTCTCTGAAGGACTGCCAAATATAGAAAGCAAGCAGAATGGTTCAAAATTACCTCAGAGAGCAGGACAAGAGAGGTGGGTTGCCTGAAGCTGCTTGGGGGGTTTAAGAAAGAAGGAAGCAGACTTTGCTTGGAGAAAAACGCTTCAGCCGCCACAGAAGGAGCTTTTTTTACAGAGCAGCCGCCAGAGGCCACTGCAGACGATCCCCGGGCAGATAGAGGGCAGGCTCCCCCGGGGGGGGGGAAGCGGGGGGGGAAGGGGGGGCACCGAGAGCCCTGCCGGAAGCCAGAGGCAGAGCAGCGACCTGAGAGCGCAAAACCCATCTCCACCGAACAGAGCCCTGCACAAAGACCGTGAACGAGCCACAGAACTACCCATCCTCTCTGGCCAGAGGCGGGTCAACTGGTTGCACCCTGGAAACTGTGCCCGGCTCAAAGCGAAGACTGGCCTCTAGGCAGGCCCCCGCCCAGGAGGGCTGGCCCTGCCCGCTTCTTCAGCAGTCCCTGCTGGCCAAGCCTTCTCTCCTCATTCTGCCCGGCCAGACATTTGCGAGAGTTTCGTTTAATGACCATTCAAAGTACAGCAGCCTCTGAAAAATAGGACTCTGAGGTTTGCAACCTTCCCCGATGGCTTCCGACAAGCAAAGTCAATGGGGGAAGCTAGTTTCAATAAAGTCAAGTCTGGTCACGTGATGACTCACTTAGCCACCGCATCGCTTAGCGACCAAAATTCCCCTCCCAACTGCACTCATAGCTCAAGGACTACCTGCACCTGCTGGAAGAGAAGGGGTGGCCTCTCCCAGTCAGACTCGGGCAGGTCAACCGGGAAAACCCCCGGACCACGGCCAGCCTCTCCTGGCGGCTTCCTTTCAGCCACTGCCCCCCCCCCGGTCCTTCTGTGGCCAGCCCCCCCCGAGCCTCACGGGGCTCGTCAAGCAGTGGCCCCGGGGACCCAGCCTTGACTTAGGAACAGCCACTTTAGCCCCCACTTCCCGATGGGCGACAACAGGCAGAGGCAGCAGGGGGCAGGGGAAGGGAGGGCCAGTCCTTCAGCCTGCCCTCCACCAGGGTTGGTGTCCAGCAGATCCCTTCGTCTCTGAGTGGCTCAGGCTGATTCTCTGCAGACAGCCGATCCTCTCTGCAGACAGGATCCACAGGCCCAAGCCGGGCAGTGGGGGGGGGGAAGGGGGAGGACACTGAGAATCCCCCAAATACATACCTAACTGAGGGCAGCACAATTGGAAGACACCCGGTGTCCTTGTGAGCCAGGAGGGGGAGGCAGCTGCTAAAGTGGCCAAGGCGATCACGGGAGGCATTACTGGGGGTGGGCAAAGCCCCTCTATGTCCCTCTATGCTGTGCCCTGGTTAGACCCCCACTTGAAGCTCATGTTTGGCTCTCGGCACCCCGGTTCACACAAACCAGGGCAGAGGGAGTTGAGGAACTGGAAACCTAGCTTGTGAAAGACCGGTTAAAGGGTCAAGCGAAGTTTAGCTCAGGAGGGGACACTGGACAGCAAACGTCTAAAGGCGCCAAGCAGCAGAGGAAGCGGATGTCGCCCCAGAGTGCAGGACCAGACACAGCGGTTGGTTGGAAGGAAAGAAGGTCCAAAGAGGTCAGGAAGGACCTCCTGGCTGTGTGAAGGAGACTCTCCTTCCCTGCAAGTCTTCCAATAGACAAGGGAGACCCTCTGATGGACAGAGAGATTCCACTTGGGGGGAGGTGGACTAGATATTCTCTAAGGTCCCTTCTGATTCACACTCAGGTCTGCAGGGGTGCCTCTGTGTGCTTCTGACTTGGAAGACTGGGCGGGGGCTGGCGGCTCAGGGCGGGATGGCCAGGGGGACCAATCCCCTCCCCCATGGGACCCACAGTGTTCCCTGACATCTCTGGGTAAAGCCATCCACTCCTGAGCCAGTGCTGCCCCCTGCTGCCAGAACACTTCAGAGGCAGAATAGGCTGGAGGCCCCACCCCCCCCAGCCCTGTCACTCACCGGGGCCCGCCCACTGCACATATCACCCGCCTGAAGGGTTTGCCAAACCATCACCTGCCCTGCCCACAAAGATGATTCACCGCCCGGATGAAAGTGCCAACCAGGGACGGCCTCTGCTGGCCTAAGCACAGGAACCGAGGGTGGGGGGCCTCTTCCTTTCTGAGGGCTTCCACCCCACCCCACCCCGATTTAGTTGAAGAACCTGCCGAACTCCCAACCAGCTGCTCGTGACTCTCTCTCTCTCTCTCTCTCTCTCACACACACACACACACACACACACACACACACACACACACACAGAGACAGCCATGGCGTGGGCAGTTCATGCAGGGCAATGGCCGGGGGATCCTCCCTGGCACAGCAAAGGCCTGGGCTGGGCGCAGGCAGAGAGAGCAGCTGCTGGGCGCCTGGGTAAGTGGCGAGAGGCGGCAAAAACCTTCTTGCTGCCAGAGCAAATCCCGCCAGCCCAGCCCATGGAACGCATGGAATGCAGACGCCTCCTCTCCCCCTGGTGTGTCGAGAGGGGGGGGGAGCCCTGAGTGCCGGCTGACATTAATCCCACTCTCCAGCCAGAGAGGGAGGGGCGGGGGGGCCACTTGACTCAGGCCACGGGGAGCAGAGCCCAGGTGCACAAGTCCTTGGGGGCAGAAGAGGGGCTTGTCAGAGACCCTTGCCACCCACCCTGTGGGGCACAATCCTCACACAGGTGCTGTTGCAGCCACCAAGGAGCAAGCGCTGGGGCCCCCTGTCCGAGGGAGAAGGGCTGCTGGGAGGTGGGGGGAGGGGACCGGAAGGGAAAGTTAGGGGGCCTTCCCAGGGCCAAGGGTTCAGGAGAGCCGCCTCCCCTCCCACTTGGTGGCTGCCCTGACTAAAGTCGGAGGGCCCAGCTCTGGAACCGTCCTCTGGAATGCTGATGCTGAACCCGCCTGAGCACACAACAGCCACGCCCAGAAACCCCAGCTCCTCCCCTTGCCCCACCCCAGAGCCCTGGCCAGGGTCAAATTCCAAGCAAGGCCCACCAGAGGAGGGCAGTCTTTTGCTCACCCCACAGGTCCTAGGGTCCCTCTTAGGTGCAGGGCACCTTTCTCCCCAATCCCCTCACCCCGGAGGGCCAGGAGCCCCACCAAAGCCGCCATTGGTCCTTTCAGCCAGAGATCCCATTTGTGGCGGCCTGAATCCATCAGGGTGGGGGTCCCGGCAGAAGCCACTGGGCTCATCCTGGGAGCAAGTCTGGAAACCACCTGGGCTTCCTCCTCTCCATGATCCTCCAGGGCTCCCTTCCCTCCACCTGAACTACTCAAGGGGTGCTCCGAGAACAGGACAAGGTAATTCTAACACACAGACGGACACACACACACACACACACTGCCCCAGGCTGACCCTGGGATGAGAGACCACCAGGGAACCCCAGGAATTTGGGCTAGACTGGGAAGTTAGAGACACGCCCCAGGAAGTGGCAAGGGCTTCTTTTGCATTGCCACCCAAAACAGTCAGGGGGGGGGTGGAGGTGGCGGCCTGAATCTTTCTTGCTAGAGGTTCAAAGAATGCCCCCCCCCCTTAAGTCGTTCAGTCGACTGGTGAGGACGCTCAATCCACGTGGAGGTCGGGCAGATGTAGTCCCTACTAGTCCATTTCTTTCTAACATTCGGGGCGAGATCCAGAGGGCTTAGAGACCCCCCTCTAAAGAGTTCAGCCGGGGTCATCCAAATAGTCTGTGTCGAACTTCCCGGTGAGATCGCAGTGCTCGCCAGCCAACCGGAGTCCCGGGGATCTGTTCTCAGCAGGGTTTCACAGGCGCCCTTAGGCTCCTCCAGGGACACTTTCCGACCTTCCCACTCGAGCAGCCCACGCGTTTCCCGGCGCTCCCGCATCCACGGACGAAGCCGCCCCTCCCTGCTTTCCTCCTCGAGAGAAGCCGAGCACCGAGCGCTTCCACCTGGCTAGCTCCGCTGCCCCGGCAGCAGCCCGAAGCCTATCAGCCTTGCCGGCAGCCCTCCGCGGGGAGACTCCGGGGGGCTTCCTGGGGCAGGTGGCGAAGATGGGCCGGAGGCTCGGTCCGGCAGGGCCCGGCGTCTGCTCCCTCCCAGGCTGCCTCAAAACGGCGGAACGGCCAAATCCCCCAGGAGGGCAGCCGGCCAAGCGCCCGGGCCCGAACTGGGGACCCTGCAGCGCCCCCCATGCGAGAAAAAGCTCGGCAGGCCTGAACCACACCAGCCCCTCGGCAATCGCCGCCACCGGCCCGCTGGAGGCGGGCGGCGCAAGGCAAGAAAGGCCGCCGCCTTGCTCGGCCGGGGATAGCAAACGAGGGCCGAGCCGCCCGGCCCCTTCTGGCTCGCTCTCCCGGATGACCCGGAGGGCTGACGGGGCCGCAGTTGCCAGCCCCTCCTCCGCGCTCCGGCCACCGGCAAGGGCTCGGCGCTCGGCGGCGGCGGCGCCGCCACCCCCGCTCTGCTGGTCGGGCTGGCCCCGGACCCCGCTGCAGGACTCCCCCGGGCTGCGAGAGCAGCGGCCTCTGCAGGCCCGGCGGGCGGAGCAGCCCCGCCACGGGCGGCAGCAGAACGAGGCGCCGGGCGGGAGGGCTCGCCACGGCTTCCCCGGGACGGAGGGGCCGAGGCCACGCGAGCAGCCCAGCGGCCAAGGCGGAACCGGGCGGGCGCACCTAAGGGAGAGACGGGCTCCGCTGGGGCAGGGCGGCGGCCGCACTCCTCTCGCCGCTCGCGGGCCAGCGGCTGGGGCCCGCCTCTCCGCCCAGGCTCCGAGGGCGCCGCCGCGGCTGCTGCTGCTGCTGCTGCTGCTGCACGTGGAGGGGCGGGGCGGCTGCCCTGCTCGGGGACGGCGCTTCGCCGCCGGCGCGGCCTACCTGATCCGGGAGGCGAGACGCGCGGAGGTCCAGCTGCGCTCTGCCCGCCGCGCCCTTCTCTCTCGCCGGCCAGAGGCGCCCGCGGGGAGGTGGGCGCGCGGGGAGGTGGGCGGGCGGCGACAGCCGGGAGGCCATCCCAGCCGGGCGGAGCCACGGGCGGAGCGCGCAGGCGCGGCGGCGGCTGGGCACGGAGTCTCCGAGGCCGCGGCTCCTCCCGCTGGAGGCTGGGCGCCGAGAGGAGCCCTCGGGAGCCGCAGGGCTCCCATCCTCGGCCTTGGCGAGCGCTGATGCCGGTGACTCCGCATTCAGCGGCGGGCGACGTGCCTTTCTGAGTCCCGCTGCAAGGGGGAATGCCAGCCGCCCTGCGGTTGGGCACCGGGAGCCAGGCTGATTTCCTGGAACCAGAAAACCTGAACGTGTGAACTCAGCCGCTGGCTGCTCGCTCGCCTGAATAAAACGGTGTTTCCCACCGTGCCTGAGGAGTGTTGCGCTTGGAGGCCAGAAAAAGGCACGTTTTCCTTCTCTGCACAGCCGAACACCCGGCGCGCCAGGGGTTGTTCCAGGAAGTCAGCTGGCCAGAAGCCCCGGGAAGGAGGGGAGGCCTTGCCTTCTTTGCTCGTGAGCCGGGCACCTGGCAGGGTGAGGCTGGGCCTGCTTCCCGGCGAGCCCAGGAGGGGAGAGGCCCAGGAGCAGGAGCCCAGAGTCTGCCGGGCAAGGAGAAACACGGGTTGCCTGAGAGATACCAGAGAAAGGAGCAGTCCGGTTCCGTGTAGCCCCCCCCCCCCCGCTGACTTCAGAAGACACAACAGGCCATCCTGTCCTTGCCCTTTTCATTTCCACACTAGCTCCGCATTTGCAGGAGGGGCTGAGAACCCTTACAAAACCTCTCCGCGTTCTTCTTCTTCCGTTGCGTAGCTTCCATCAGGGAGTGTTTGCGCATATTTGCCCTGAGCGCAGCAAATGCTTTTTGTTTAGAAAGCCATTCCGTAGCAATTAATGCATAAGATACACAGAACTGTTTGCCCAAAGTTCATCCGATACTTGGCAGCTCTCCTCCAATGCCATTTTTTATCCAACTTGATGCCCTCTGGTGCACAAGGCCAACTGTTGGTGGATCCTGCAAGTAGCCCCTGTTTTCAACATACGAGCAGCCTCCTTACCTGCCCAGGGCCTGACTCTGCCAGCAATCGAAGCTAGAAGGAAGGCTTGCAGGCTTGGCTCTTGGGGCCCATCGGTTGCACGCTCATTATTTTTCCTAGCTCATAATAGTTCCTTCTGCCACAGGTAGGTGAGTCCTCCCTTCTCTTTTTCCTTTCCTTTCCTTTCCTTTCCTTTCCTTTCCTTTCCTTTCCTTTCCTTCCTTCCTTCCTTCCTTTCCTTCCTTTCCTTCCTTCCTTCCTTCCTTCCTTCCTTCCTTCCTTCCTTCCTTCCTTCCGGCTGCCTATCTTACACTAATCCTAGGCTGTTCACAACAAAACCAATACAAACAACAGTAAAACAATCCTGTCAGCTGTGCACAAAGCAGTATCTTCCCATCAGTTCAACCGCCACTGGCCCCTCCCAGCCCAAAACCCATTTTCCTGGCCTTCCAGACCTCAGGAAGGCTGCTGCAAAGGGCCAGGCCAGCTAGGGAGAAGAAGGCATGTTTCCAAAGTCCTACCAAAAGAGTAGAGTTTTCAGGAACCCAAAGTGGCCAGCTTGTTTAGCATCATGGCTCCGCTGGAGCAGGGCTTTTCAACCTTTTCACCCATTGTACCACTTTTAGGATATGGCAATATCCTAGTACCACCAGTCGCTTAGCAAAGTGTCAAAAACTTGATGACCAAAAAAAAAAAGGGAAAAAAGTGATAAAGTACAGGTAGTACTTGACTTACAACAATTCGCTTAGTGACTATTCGAAGTTACAATGGCACTGAAAAAGGGCCCCCCAAGCCACAGCCGAGCAAGACACCTGCCTGCCCTCCCGGTGGCACTCTTCCTCCTGTCCGAGGTTTCCATTGTTGTGAGCATTTCTGTTGGGGATTGGCAGCGGGGGTGGGGTAGGGGGGGTGTTTGGTTTTTATTCCCCCCGTCTGCTGGGTGGTTGCAGCAGGTTTTGGTCACTTCACATGACCCTGAGACACTGTGACCGTCATAAATATGAATCAATTGCCAAGCATCTGAATGTAAATCACAAGACCCTGGAGAGGCTGCAACATTCCAGCTGATCGGCGCTTCTTCTGGGCTCAGCAGAAGCGCCAGGATCAGCGCCGAGCTCCAGCTGGAGCCTGGCGCTGATCCTGATGCTTCCGCTGAGTCCTGACAATCCCAAAGAAGCGCTGATCCTGGGGCTTCCGCTGAGCCCTGACAGCCCTGCAGCTCCAGCCGTCTCTCGCTCAGGCTTGTCCAGTGCTGCCACTGGTTCAGCTAATTCCCCTCCCCCACTACCGATTTTCTGGGATGGTCGCGTACCACCTGCCAGGTGCCAATGTACCACAGGTGGTACCCGTACCACTGGTTGAAAACCCCTGCGCTGGAGGACCTGGATTCTTAGAGCAGGGCTTTTCAACCTTTTCACCCATTGTACCACTTTTAGGATAAGGCAATATCCGAGTACCACCAAGGCCGCCGCCAATCAGCTGGAGCTGTGCTCTTTGATCCTGGGCTCTCAGTAGGACCCAGGCAGCGTGCAGTTCCAGCTGACTTTGCCACAAGCCTGTACGGCGCTGCTGCCACTTCACCTCACCCACTTTTATACTTTTTTTTACATTTTTTTTACATTTTTTTCACATTTTTTTTCAACCCGTCCTACGCGTACTACCAGCCAGGTGCTCGTGTACCACCGGTTAGGTCAACAGCTGTCTGTTGCCCCTGAACCAGGGGTCTGTTTTCAGTTCGTCTTTGAGTTTCTGAGTCAAGCGGCTGTCAGTCTCGATGGATCATCCCTGGGTTTGACGCCTAGTGGTTACTTGAGAGGCTTTTTGTGGTAGGGGAATAATTGCGTTAATTACGTCTTCACGGCAGCTTTTGTACTGAGGCATTCTGGACAGTGCGTCAGCCAGAAGGGTCTTTCCCCCCAGAATGTACTTTGGGGCAAAGTTAAAATGGTTGAAGTATTGTGCCCATCAGACCTGTTTAGGAGATAATCTTCATGGGGTCTTCAGTGCCTCTAGGTTTTTATGATCAGTCCATACCTCAAAATGCTCCCCTCTAAAAAGTGCCACCATGTGAGTAATGCCCATCTTGCTGCAAAAGCTCATTGTCACGCCTTTCTTTGAGGTGTAGCGCATGGTTGTAGTCCCCTTTGTCGTTCCTCGGTAGGAGCAGGGCACCTACAGCAACATCACTAGCGTCAGCCTGGATGATTAATTGCTTTTCAGGGTTGGGGTATTTAAGGATTGGTTCCTCCACAAATAGTCTTTTTAGCTGCTTGAATGCCACTTGGGATTCCATGGTCCACTTCAAGGGTTGACCAGAACGAAGTCTCCCTCCTCCTTTACCTGTTTTCAACAGTTCAGTGATTGGTAAAGCTATCGCAGCAAAGGAAGGAATGAACTACCGGTAAAAGTTTGCGAAACCCAAAAAGCTCTGCAGCTGTTTGCGAGTTTTTTGCCATTCCAATACAGCCTTAACTTTGGCAGAGTCCATTTCCACCCCCTCATTGGAAATCTAGTACCCTAAATAGTTGAGGCGGGACTGGTGGAATTCACACTTAGACAATTTAGCGTAGAGGTTTGCCTTTAAGAGCCTCTTGAGCACCTCCCGGACCAACTTCACATGCTCCTCCATGGTTTCTGTGTAAATGAGGATGTCATCAAGGTAGACTAACACCCCCTTGTAAAGATGATCATGCAGCACCTAATTGATCAGCTGCATAAATACGGCGGGGGCCTAGAACGACAAAAATGGCTGCGGCCAGGTTCATTGTAGAGTTGACAGAAAGGCTACATCACCACATTCAGTCAAAGAATCTGCAGGGTTTGGGGGTCGTTCCTTGGGGACCCTCCTGCCCAACTCCTGGCTAGGGCAGGAACCCACTGGAGGCCTTCCAGCCTTTCCCAAAACCTCTTCAGTTGCAGCACTCAGGAGCTCTGAGTCTTAGAAAAGTGCTTCCTCTCTGTGTACGTAGCTGACCTGGCATTGGCATTAGCTTGGCACCTAACAGAATAACAGAGTTGGAAGGGACCTTGCAGTTCTTCCATCTCTTGCTTCTTGTTCTGCCTTTGGGAGCTTTGGAAAATAGGTGGACCTTCTCTTCTTTGTGGCAGCCCCTCAAATATTGGAACAGTGCTATCATGTCACCGCTAGTCCTTCTGTTCATTAAACTAGACAAACCCAAATCCTGCAACCGTTCTTCATATGTTTTAGCCTCCAGTCCCCTAATCATCTTTGTTGCTCTTCTCTGCATTCTTTCTAGAGTCTCAGCATCTTTTTTACATCGTGGTGACCAGAACTGGATGCAGCATTCCAAGTGTGGCCTTACCGAGGCCTTATAAAGTTATACTAACACTTCATGTGACCTCGATTCTATCCCTCTGTCAATGCAGCCTAGGACTGCGTTGGCTTTTTTGGTGGTTGCAGCACACGGCTGGCTCAAACTTAAGCGATTGTCCACTAGGCCTCCTAGATCCCTCTTCCAGTTACTGTTGTTGAGCCCGGTACCAACTGTTCTATACCTGCCCATTTGGTTTTCTTGCCTAGATACACTACAATACTAAGTGTATCTTATAAGCACCCAGACGTCCTTTTCTTGGGTCTGTTAGCTGTTTGCACCTCTCGCTTTCTGCTTATTACTCCAGCTTGGGAAGGTCATGCTGATGCTGCTCCGAAAGCTGTTTCCTCTCCTACTATCCTTCTGGCTTCTGCCAATTTTACAGCACTTTCTTCTACGCCCATCATTTACAAAGGTATTGAATAACATGTGCTTAGACATGCAGTTTGCAGTGCGCCATTCAACACTCTCTTGGGTTTTCATGCCGAGCCTTTGACAAACACACCCTGGATGCTCTTGTCCAACCAGCCCTGTGTTGGATGCATCTGATGGTAGCTTAAGTCCAGCCCGCATTTTGCCACCTTCTCTGCTGGGATCACGTGGAGACGTCCTCGTACAGGTTGCTCTATGACTAAGTCCTGATACGCAGCAGCATCCCCTGCATTTCTCTGGTTAACTCAATGGGGGCTTCTCGGGAGTTTGCATTGGTTTGGCATAACTTGTTCCTGATTAAGGCCTCCTGGCTCCTGCCAAGCAATTCATTCCTTTCTAGCTGTTCACTAAAGTCTCCTTGATAACATGTTCCATTGTTTGGCTTGGTAACAATAGGGCACTATTCCTGGCAGAATCTGGCCAGCAGTGCAGGAGAGAAAGAAACACAATTACTTTCTGAAATTTGGAGAGTAGGCTTCTGTTTTACTGTAGAGCCATATTCTACTTGCAGCCACATTCTGACTGAATTCCTGTATTGACTAGCAGCTCATAGGATCATATAGCAGTTTGATCCATTCATGAAGGAGCATTTATGGAATATTGAATATAATAAATAACAGATTCATTACCAAGAATAAATGAATTAAAACCCCAGTATCTGCAATTAAAAGGCCTCTTTAAAAGCTTCCGGTGCTGCTAAATATTTTCCAGTTATTCCTGAACCAGATATGAGTCACCTGAACAAATGATGACAATTTATTTTCTGGATATAGAAAGATCAAGCTCTCGTTACTTTCTAGGTTTCGTGTCCCCAAAGGAGAAGACGGCCCTTCTTTTGTAACTGAAGCTTTTCTAGCGAAGTTTGAAACAAGACCTTTATTCCTGAGCACAACCCAGGCCGGAAGACGCCCCGTGGGAGCCACGGGGACCATGCAGACAAAGGAGGACCAGCGGAAGCAGTCCAGGTCTCGCGTTCCTCTGAACCGCATGTTCCCTGAATGGGGAGGGGGGCGCACTCAATAACGGTTGCCCTGGGCCCGGGGAACCCTGTTCTCCTTAGCCTCATCTTGCCCCCTGTTCATTCTCTGCCTGGGAAACTGCGTGGAGCAACTCCCCCACTCACACCCCCCCCGGGCGAAGTCCTTGGGTCTTGGCCCCTCAGATCTTTGGATGCGTTGGGGGGGGTCAAGACCTCTTTGCAAATGCAAAGCCCCTTCTCCCCCCCCACCTCCCACTTGCTGATGCTGTTTGATTAAAGCAAAGGGGACACTTTGTTCCTTCTTTCCACCGTGGGTCCTCAGAAACTTTGTGGCCATGAAAGAACGGACAGTTGCGGCTGGTAGAAGCAAAGAAGCCTCGTTGCAAAGCAGAGATTTGTTTTTAGAAAAGGAAAGGGAGCCCTGGCAGGAGCGCAAGAAGCAAAAGACGAGCACCGGAGCAGAAGCCCAAAGGGCGGCCTGGAGATGTGGGGGGAAACGCAGTGTAGACTTTCCCGGTCTTTATGGGCCACCCCTGAATCCAAGCTGAGCAGCAGTCCAGGATGGGAGGTTAACCGTCGGCTCCTGCGGGGGAGGGGGCTGTGGCCGAGGCGGAAGGAATGGGGCAGGGCAGAGCTGCAAAACCTGGGTGGGGGCAGGGGGGACAGAGGGATGGTCCTGCATTGCACCCACGGGCCCCACTGACCAAGAGCCCTGAGGCGGCAGCAATCACGGATCCAGTGTTCGGGCAAGACCCGCGCTGGTCCTTTGGCGCTTCTTCGTTTCTGGCGGTCACCTGACTTCCCAGGGTCCTCTGGCAGGTCCTGCAGTTGGCACTGCCCCATGGAAAATTGGGTCTTGCTCATTTGGGCACAATGTCCTTTTGAATCCAGCCTCGTTATCTAGCAGCTCAGGGAAAAGGGGACACGAAGGACACGCATTCTGCCCCGTTAAAAGCTGCAGAAAGGAAAGTCCGCCCCCTCCCCCGCTGTTCTCCTGACCCTTGGCTGGAGAAAGGGCCTTTTGGGCAGTGTTTTGGGCCTGGGCCGGATTGCTGCATTTCTAGGTCGAGGCACCACCATTCACACAACTCGGGCCAAGTTCCCACCGAGTTCCACCTCCCGGCGCTTCTCCTTCTCTTGCGAAAGATTTCAAGGAGCTTTCGGTGTGCTATTTGCAGCTCACAGAAGAAGATTTAAGAGATTTAGCTGTAAAATTGGAGTGGGCATTGGTGAGCTTCATTTTTCAAAACAGCTTAAGAAACTTTCTGTTCTTGGAGTCCTGGAGCTTGTGAAGACGAGCTTGTCATTTAATCTCTCTATAAAAATGTGTTAACTGCCCAGAAAGGGCCAAGTGGGAAATGTAGCTTCTTGAAGTTAAGATCAATGAAAACATACAAGCGTTTTAACAACGGTACAAGAAAATCTTAATTGGCTTTCCACCACATAAATAAAGCACGGAATACTCCTAAACTAGAAGAAATAGGATTTAATGTTTAAAACTTTAATCAAGGAAAGTGATGGCTTAAGACCATGGAGTCTGTTTGGAGCGTTTTGTAATTACAAGTTGAAAGACTGAAGCTTGAGCAGGTAACCCTGTTCCGTTCCGGACAAGCGGCTGTCCAGCCCCTTCTTAAAAACCTCCACCACTCTGGGAGGCAAGGTTGGACTGTGTTTTTTTTTCTTTTGCAGGATGACAAAAACAAAGAGTGAATTAGGCAGCTATTCTTTCTCCCTTATGCCTGTCACCTCCTTGCCATCTCCTCCCATTACTGGAATAATAAAAAAGTAGCTTGAAAGCATAAAAACTCAGTAACATTTCAGGGCAGAGCAGGGGGAGAACGGAGACAAGGCAGAGAGCTGCCTTGTGTGCTGCAGCTGTCCAAATATTTACCCCAGAGATAAGCATTCCAAAAATACCAGTAGTTTATTTTTGCTCGCAAGAGTGTTGGGGCTTTTTACATTTGTGCACTGATGGTGACAGGGCTGATGAATGTGACCAGGATGCAAAGCTCTCAAAATGGGAGACCTATCACTGCCGCTCACTAGGTGCCACCTAGGCTGATGCCGCCAGTCCCCGACTTACACTGATGGCCATCTAAGGATGGATGTAGGGCATCCATATCTAATTATGACTTGACTCAGAAAATAACATGAACTACAGTATATAAAAGGCCTTTGCAGCGTCTTATGACAGATACACACATTATTGATCAGAAAGCTAAATTTCAGACTTGAATTTTTTTCCCCTCCCCATGGAAATTCATGGATCTCCTGAAATTCATCAGCTGCTGCTGGAGAAGAAGCACTGCTCTAACCAGGCCAGGAAGCGAACGTGGTCGCCCTTCAGCTGACACTACAACGTATAAAATTGACCATTATTAAATCCAAATTTGCCAGCTTCTGCCGGTGCCATTTCCCAGCTCAGCACTGGAATGTCTTGCAATGGGGGACAGGTGAGTCTCCATCCCATGGGGCGGGTGGGGGGCGGTGAAAAGGGCTTAATTTGACATCTTGTTCTCTTCTATGCATTGTCTTTATTGAGCCAGGCCTTTCTTAGTCTTCCTGTGTTGAAGGCTTTATTTATGCTGGGTTGTGAGCTGCCCAGAATTGTCCTGGAGTTGGGTGGTGCCTACACGGAATGAATTATTGTTGTTATTTCCGCTTATCATCTGTGCATGCCTCTATCATCTCTGCCTCGTCTCTACTGGTTTTATGCAAATCCCAAAGGAGCATCAATGTTCCTGTGAAAAGGCCAACCTCCCTCTCCCGCCCCGCCCCCTCCCCCCCCCCCGTGTGGATTTCCATTGCTGATCTTTTCCACCCTCCGGTGGCTTCCTCCCCCCCCTGTCTTCCTGGAGGGGCGTCTTGCCTTCCCTGGGAATTCGGCCAGGCTCCGTGCAGAAGCTGGCGTGGCCGGTTCCTGTGTGTCAGTGAACCTGTGGGAGGAGCCTTTGGCCTGTGCTCTCGGGAAGACCCGATTCCCTCTGGGTCTCTGCTGCAGGACCGTCAGGTCAGGACAAGGGAGACCCGGCTCTCCAGCCATCAGCCACCGGGGTGTCTCCGCTTATCCTTTTCCCTCAGAGGAAAGCACAACTCAGGTCGCAGGAAACTCTGATGACAGAAACAATGGCTCTTATCAGTGCCTAAATTTAGGGCCCGGAAAACGGGGACTATCTTGGAAACTTTTCCTGTTTACCTGGCATTGCGCTGGGAAAGGCCAAGGCCTGCCCTGGGCGGCTTATTCCAAAGAGGGTCAAGATTCTCTGGCCAGAAAGGCCCAGCTCAGCTTCTGCCTGCTGCCCTGGCGGGAAAAAGACGCCCATTGGCTGCAGCAAGAAATCCTGCACATGGAAGAGACCCTCCAGAGCTGCCAGTGGAGCTTCAGCTGGCTGCCTCCTTCGGGGGGGGGGGCACCACTTTCCACTTGGAGAACTTGGGAGGGAGACACCTTGGAAGGGCCAGAGAGTGAAAGGCTTGTATGCCAGGGAGGGAGAGAAGGAAGGAAAGAAAGGGAAGGAGGAAAGGAAGGAAGGAAGGAAGGAAAGGGAGGGAGAGAAGGAAGGAAGGAAGGAAGAGGAGAGGGAGGGAGGGAGGGAGAG
>NW_015387001.1:148654-163536 GCF_001527695.2 Protobothrops mucrosquamatus | reverse complement strand
GGGGGGGGGAGGAGGAAGGGGGACAGTCCATAGGAGGGTCATCCACCCCAAAGGGGGTGGGGAGGGATGGAGGGAGGAGCATGCTACCTGTAATTCCTAGTTTTTGTCAGTGGAGGCTGCCAAATTATGGCCTCATTTCTTTGCCAACTGAGCTCCTCAAACAACATCAGAGGTACACAAAACCAGCAGGAGGGCAAAGGCCTTGGAGATGAATTGGGAGGTCAAAAGGCACCTAACTGAATAGAATAGAGCTGGAAGGGACCTTGGAGGTCTTCTAGTCCAGCCCCTGCTCAAGCAGGAGAACCTATACCAGTGGTGGCGAACCTATGGCACGGGTGCCACTCAGAGCCCTCTCTGTGGGCATGCGTGCCGTTGCCCCAGTCCTAGGCCTTCAGTTGGGTTTTATAAAACCTTTTCGCTTTAGGCCTCCGCTGCCGTGGGCAAAAAAAAAAAAAAAAAAAAAAGGTTCACTCAGTCAATTTCAACTTCTTGTGGGGGAAAAAATATCTTGCAAAGTTGGAATTGATTGATTGAACTTTTTAGTCCCACCTAGTCTGCCGTTACCACCACAGCCACGCCCACCCAATGGGCCACACCCACCCGGCACCCGACCATGCATGTGGGTTTTGGGTTGCAGTTTGGGCACTCGGTCTCTAAAAGGTTCGCCATCACTGACCTATACCATCTCAGACAATGACTGTCTAGTTTTTTCTTAAAAATCTCCAGTGATGGAGCGCCCACAATTTCTGGAGGCAAGCTGTTCCACTGGTTGATTGTCCTCACTGTCAGGAAGTTTCTCCTTAATTCCAGGTTGCTTCTCTCTTTGGTCAGTTTCCAACCATTGTTTCTCGTCCTGCCCTCTGGTGCTCTGGTGAACAACCTGGCCCCCTCTGCCTTGTGGCAGCCCTCAGATACTGGAACGCTGCTATATGACTGCAGAGGGTCCAAAGTGCCCCCAGGCATGAAGAGGCCATTGGCTCTTTGTCCTGGGTCCTCACATGCCCGGCAAGGGCTGCAGGCATCCTCTGACTCTCCCCCGTGGGGTAGTCGAGGAGCAGGAAGGCCAGCCCCCTCCACTGGGGCAACAGGTGGGTCTCCTCTCGGGGGCTCACAGATGATGGAGGGCGTAGCCTCAGCAGGATCAATAATGGGATGAATGAGGCTGCTCCCTCAAAGCTGGGGAGGTCAGCCTGGCCGGCTTGATCCTGGGGCAGTTTTGGTCCAGCAACCCACCCTTGGCCATTCTCCCCAGAAGGCAAACGACTGGGACCCAAGTGCAGAAGGGCCCACAAGCATGAAAAGTGAACTGAAATAATAGAAGCTTTAACTGTATGTTCAACATTATTCTAAAAGGGGGGGGGAACCACGTTTCCTCCCCCTCTGAGCAAACCCTTAAAAGGGCACCGGCCGTAGGCAGGAAACGGTCCCGGTGCCAGTAAAAGCACAAGCGGCACATTGCAAGAATCCTCCCGTCAAAGTTCTGGTTGAAAAGCCCAACGAAGTAAATCCACCGGAGACATTGCGATCTCTAATGTAAGACTTTATTAGGCACAGCATACCTGCACGGTAGAAGGAATTCCAGCTCTGGCAAGAAAAAGGTAATTAAGAGAGTAAAACCTCCCTTCCCCCCCCCCTCTGATGGTTCAGGCCACACTGTCCCATGAGCCTTCGAACGATTCCATGAGAAGAAAGTCTCTGTTCGCCAAAACGCCTCTTCTGCAACCTCGGCTCTCACACCAACAGAAGTCACCTGGGCGCCCCAAACCATTCCCCTCCCCCCCATAACTGTAGGAGAGCTGGAAGCAGCGCATGGTGGTTCTAACGCAAGGGGTCCTCAGAGCTTGACCCAGCCCTCAAATGGCATAAAGGGGCCCCAAGACTGTGGAGCAGAGCACCAGACGGTCTTCTAGTTTGCATTTGTGCAAAATAGTCTGAAAATACAACCCAAAACGCCCCCTGAACGCAGATATTTGCCCGCTGAACCAGTGACCTATGGGGGGGAAGGGGGGGACCCGCCTATCCAAACCAACACTCCTTGAACCTGGCCTGAGCCTTCCAGCCTGGAGATCAGCTGCACCTGCTTTTAACTGGGGGGGGGGCTTCACGTAGGTGGGGCGGCCCCCGCCCTGTCCTAGCCAGGGCCTGACCAGATGGAGGGAAAAAGCTGGGGAAGGGCCGGGGTTAGGGCTACACACCGCTCTTCCGGGGAACCCTTGCAGTGAACTGTCCTGGGGGTGCTATTTTCTACAACTTAGCTGTTTGCTCTGGTGATCATAAATTCTGATTCTGTATTGTTTTTGCTAGACAAGTTCTATGTGCTGCCTAACAGTTCAAGTGGTAGACAAATTTCAGGAAGAAATGACACCTGTCCAGTTGTGAAGATGCAGAAGTGAAAAATGGACCTATGAAAATAGCAGGCAATGGGCAAATTAAATAGCATGAAGGGGCCGCAAAAGATGGAAAGGCGCTTTGCCTCAATCCAAGCGAAGCTTCCGAGCCTTGGGGTGCAACACTTTATTCGTCTGGATCACGCCCCTCCCCCTCCCCAGCATCCGGTCCTGTTCCGGACCTCGCAGGTGATGGGAACCGGGGTGGGGAGGTGTCCACACTCTTCAGGGCCAGGAAGCTCCTCAAGATTGTGGCTTAAGCAATCGGAAGCCCCCTGGCTAAAGCGCCCGGCCCGGGAGGGGGTTCCCTTTTGCCAGACAGCCACCGGTCAGGGATGCCCGGAGAGCAAGCAGAGCAACCGTTTGATGGCTCAGAAGACCCCGGAAGGAGCTGGCGAACGCCAGTCCCAGGGGCTGGGCTTCAGCGGGGGGGGGGGGGGGAGAGGAGCCACTTTCTTTGAGACACCGTCACAGCCTCCTTGCTCTAGCACGGGTGTCAGATGACATGCCAAGCCTGCTTCTTCCCGGAGAAGACAGACCCACCCATCGGTGACACGAGTGCCAGGAACAGCAAGGCTGCGTTACCGCAGGGCGTCTTCCATGATGTGTGTGTGTGTGGGGGGGGTCCCCTTCAAATCAGCCCTGAAACTGCAGAAATTAGTGGGGGGAGGGGACAGGTTGGCTGTACAGAGCTTTAATTGTGGGAACATGTTTTACTTTACCTCAGTTTACTTTTACAGGACTTGGGGGAGGGCAACCTTCCTCCCAGTTTTCTCACCTGTTGTGGAGGCTGACACGTTTACCAGCTTATTATTTGCCCCTCTCTGCGAAGAAAGGGATTTAATCCAAAGACCGGAAGGGAGCCAAGGGGTCCGTTCTCAGAGCGAGGAGCTTCCTAAAACAGAGCCTGCCTCCTGCTCCTCCAGAAGGTAAGCACCTTTCCCTGCCTGCCAGGTTAACGCCCCCCCCCCCCGCAGAGCAGGAGGCGGAACTGAAAGGGCCCTCCAGGGAGAGACACCCCCCCCCCCAGAAATCCTGTAGGGAAAACCAATTCAGGATGCTTGGGAAACCCTGGAAAACCAGATAATAAAGTCCCAAACAGAAACAATAAACTAGCGTGGTTACAGAAAGAGCTCTCTGACAAAAAGGACTAATATAAAAAAAATGGAAAAGGGTTTGTAATCAGAAGAGAATACCAGCAAATAGCCCAAATCTGCAAAGACCAAGTCAAGAACCTTAAGGCTTAAAAGAGCAAAAAATGCCAAAAATAACAGGTGTTTTTTTTGTTTTTTTTTACATATAAGCACCAAGAGGAAAGTAAAGGAAATGATCTGTCTACTGACTGGTGAAGATGGCAAGGAGATGAAAGGTAACAAGAAAAAAAAAAAGCAGAACTGCTTAATTTCTGCCTTTACTTCTGTTTTTTACACAAAAGGAAAAAAACAGTCCAATCTATCAAAAGCAGCACCAGGGGAGACAGAACAAGATAGGCAAGGATTTGGCAAGAGAAGGATTCATCTCCTTTGGGTGAGTATTTACGTCCCAGGGTCTTGAGGGAGCTGGCAGACATGATTTCAGAACCACTGGACAAAATCTTTTAGAGGCCCTGCAGCCCAGGGGAACTGCCTGTCGGCTGGAAAAGAGCTGATGTGACTCCAGCCTTTGAAAAAAGTAAAAAGGAGATCCAGGAAACTACAGGCCGAACGGCGTGACATCAATATGCGGTAAAATCCTGGAAAAGACACAGTAATCAAGCAGTAGGTTTGTGAACATCCAGAAATGAATAAGGCGATTCCTGGAAGCCAGGGTGCGGTTGTTAAAAGCAGCTCATGCCAAATAAACCTTATTGCCTTCTTGGATAAAGTGACTAAATTAACGGATCAGGTAAATGCTGTGAAGATCATATACTTGGACGCCAGCAAGGCAGTTGACAAAGTAGACCACAGTGGGAGACAGATAGCCTCACCACCAGAGGGAGTTGCCAGCCGCTGACCAACGCACTCAGTGTGTGGCCCTGAATGGAGCTGTGACGTCTACATGGAGGGAAGCACGCAGTGGGGTACCCCAAAGCTCTGTCTTAGGCCCAGTACTCTTCAACATTAAAATAGAGCTGGAAGGGACCTTGAAGGTCTTCTAGTCCAGCCCCCTGCTAAGCAGGAGACCCTATGTCATTTCAGACAAGTAGCTGTCCAGTCTCTTCTTAAAAACCTCCAGTGATGGCGAACCTACAACTTCTGGAAGCAGGTTGTTCCACTAAATTGTTCTCTCAGGAAATTTCTCCTTAATTCTAGGTTGCTTCTCTCCTTGATTAGTTTCCATTCATTCCTTCTTATCCTGCCTTCAGGTCCTTTGGAGAATTTGACCGCCCTCTTCTTTGTGGCAGCCCCTCAAATATTGGAATACTGCTATCATGTCCCCCCTAGTCCTTCTTTTCTCTGGACTAGCTAAACCCAAATTCTGCAACCGTTCTTCATATGTTTTAGTCTCCAGGCCTTTGATCATTTTAGTTGCTCTTCTGTGAACTTTTTCCAAAATCTCAACATCTTTTTTGTAGTGAGGTGACCAAAATTGGTTGCAGTATTCCAGGTATGGTCTTATTAGGGTTTTATAAAGTGATACTAATACTTCATGTGGTTTTGATTCTATGCCTGTTTATACAACCCAGGATTGTATTAGCTTTTCTGGTTACTGCCGCACAGGGCTGGCTCCTGGTCAAGTGATCATCCAAGGTCCCTCTCGCAGTGGCTGTTTTTGAGCTGGGTCTCGCCTAATCTGTACTTGTACTTTTGGTTTTTCTGGATCCTGAGCTTGTCTTCAGAGATGTTGGCTATTCCTGCCAACTTAGTGTCATCTGCAAATTTGATGAGTTCCCCTTCTATTCTCTCCTCTAAGTCATTTATAAAGATATTGAAGAGTCCTGGCCCTAAACTGGAGCCTTGTGGTACCCCACTGCTTACTTCCCTCCATGTAGATGTAGTACCATTAAGGACTACTCATTGAGTATGCTTTGTCAGCAGCTACAGATCCATCTGGTAATGATGTTGTCTATTCAACATTTTTCTAGCTTACCAAGAAGTAGGTTGTGGTCTACTTTGTTAAATGCCTTGCTGAAATCTAAGAATACTATGTCCACAGCATTTCACTGGTCTACTAATTTAGTCACTTTATGAAATAATGAAATAAGATTGGTTTGGCATGATCTACTTTTAACAAACTTGGGCTGACAACTAGTTAAAACTTTCTTTCTTTCTAATTGTTCACAGATCTGTTTTTTGATTATCTTTTCCAGGATCTTTAGGCTGATTGGTCTGTAGTTTTCTGGATGTTTTTTTCCCTTTCTTGAAGATGGAAACCACATCAGCCCTTTTCCAATCCTAAGGTACTTCCTTGGTGCTTCTGAGACAACATCTGCCAGTTCCCTTCAGAACTCTGGGATGTAATTTGTCAGGTACCTATGATTTATATTCGTCAAAGTCAGACATGTGTTTTACCATTTTCTTGCTCATTTTAATTTTTATTTCTAATCCGTCTTTTACAGTAGTTTTTTGGTAGGTTGTCTATAATTTATTGTGTGAAGACTGATGCAAAGAATGAGTTAAGCAGCTCTGCTTTCTGTCTACTGCCTGTTACTTCCTTGCCATCTTCTCTCTTTAGAGGACTAACTGTTTCCTTAACTATTTTTGGTTATTTATATGTTGAAAGAAACTTTTATTATCGTTGACTTTTGTTGCAAGTCTTTGTTCATTCTGAGCTTTTGCTTTCCTGACTTCATCTTTGCATGTTCTGGCTGTCTGCTGATAATTAGCCTTAGTTATGTGTTCCTCTTTCCATTTTTTGTACTTATCCTTTTTGTCTTTCAGTTTGTCTGAGAGATCTTTGTGCAGCCATGCTGGTTTCTTCTTGACTTTCTTGTTTTTCTTTTTCAATGGTATTGTGCTGGACTGGGTTTTTATGATCTCATTTTTCAGAGTTTCCCACCCCTTTAGGATTTTTATCCATGGAATCTTTCCTAGGGTCTCTCCGAGTTTGTTAAAATCAGCTCTTTTAAAGTTTAAGATACTGATTGGATTATGTTCTACTGCTTGTATTTGCATTATATTGACTTCCAGTATGACATGGTCACTCTCACCCAAAGTTCTGGGTGACTTCAACTCCCCTTTATCACTTCTTTTCTATTAGTAAGAATTAGGTCCAGTGTAGCTTTTCCTATAGGTCCCTCATCTACCTTTTGGATGACAAAGTTGTCGACTAGATTGGTTAGGAATCTGTTTGATCTCCCACTTGCTGCAGAGTTTGTCTCCCAGCTGATATCTGGATAGTTAAAGCTCCCATTACTTCTTCATCTTCATCAGTGATTTAGCTGAGGGGATAGAAGGGAAACTCATCAAATTTTCAGACAACACTCAGTTGGGGGGAATTGCTAACACGTTGGAAGATACTCAAAGTTCAGAAGCATCTTGACAGGCTTGAGCATTGGGCCCAATCTAGTAAGATGAAGTTCAGTGGTGAGAAAAGGAAGGTAGGCAGGAGAAAGAAGGCAGGAGAAAGAAGATGCCCAGGTACAGGAGAGGCGGTGCATGGCTCTACCGCAGTGCCTGTGAGAAGGATCCAGGCCTCCTGCACGATCACCATTTCAGCCTGAGGTCGGCAGAGGGCTGCAGCTCTCAAAAAAGCCCGGACTTAAAGGCCCAAATGCCCACGAAGCCAGAGGCCTGCTGCAGGACGAGACCCACCTGGACCTGGCCCCACTGCCAAGGGGGAAGCACTCCATCTGTCATCCAGGCTTTGGAGGAATGCGTGGGGAGGGGCATGCGTGCAAGTCTTCGCCCCATTTCAAGACAAATGGCCAAAGAATAGCAGCCTTTGCATTTTCATTCCAGCTACGATAAAATGTATTTCAGTTCTAAAAAATTTACATTTCATAAAAATCCTACAATCCCAGTTTTCAAATAAGTGCCAGCAGTGTCTCCTTAACATTGCAGTGAAGCGCACAGAGCCTAAGAGGCACTCGGAAAATGGGGCAGCGGCCGTCTCGGCCGGGGCGTAAGGAAGCCGGCGGTCCTGCTGGGGAACCGGCTCCGTCTCGGCTCTTCTGCACCAAAGGGAGGCAGAGCTTTTCAGAGCTGCGGCAAGCTGAGCCAGGCCGCTGCAGAGGCCGAAGCCGGAGTGCCTTACGGTCCCCACCACGGAAGTGCCGGATGGGGGGGGGGACCTCAGAAGTCACAGGGTGGCCTCTCGCAAGGAAGGCGTTCTGCACTGCTGGCCCCAGCCCAGCCCGCCTGCTGCTCGGCTGACTTCGGGCACGGTTGGATCTAGAAAGGGAGAGATGCACATTCGAAGGCAGTTCTGCCCCCCCCCCCAAGCAACTCAGCCCAGAGAGGAAAGAAGGCAAAGATGGAAGGTGCCCCCCCCGGGTTCAGTGGGGGGGGGAAGAGTCCCCTTGCCACAGCGCCCAGAAGAGAACTCTTGCAGAATTCATCCAGGCCAGATCCCAAAGGTGGCGGGGGAGGGGGAGAACTGGGTAAATTCTGCCTCTCGAGAGGGGCTTCTGCAGCCCCCACCCAGCACTAGAGACCAAGCCCCTTGCTGTGGCAGGAGTCTCCCAGCACCACAGAGATACCCCCCCCCCACTTTCAGGAGCAAGGAGGATGAGGAAGCAGCAGCCCTCACCTGGACCGGCTGGCTGAGGCCCACGAGGGACCGCAGCGTGTTGCTGTAGTATCCCAGGAGGAATTCTCCCCCCGCTTTGGGGAGGCCCTCAGCCCCGAGATAGACCTGCAAGCAAGGGAGCCGCTGTCAACTTTTAGTGGGACAAGAGGAGCAGCCGAGCAGAGGGAAAGCCCGGGAAGCATCATCCTTCACCTGCTTTGCCCCGTCCTCGGAGGAGATTTCGTTGTCCTGCACCCAAACGTAGGTGACGTAGTCGTTCAGATGTCGGAAGGCCACCTGCCGGGCGAGAGGAAGAGCTGCAAGGGCCCACCTGCCAGCACAGGTGAGGGGCTCCCAGCAGGAGGGAGCCCATGTCCAGCCCAGCCGTCCCTTCAGGCGGCTTCAGCCAGGTGGGAAGCAGCTGCCAGGCCACAAACCCAAGGCCAGACGGGGCCCCGCAAGGGACCTTCCGCCCCCCCGGAGCCCATTGTCCTCTGGGCAGGGAGGATGAGCTGTTGCCCATCCCTCGGGGGTCTTAAACATGGGAAGAGGGTCTTCCCCAGCAGAGGCTGCTGCTCCGACCGTGGAGGTGGCCGGCTTGCTCCCCCCCTCTTGCAAGACCGGGTCCCTGCCGAGGAGGCTGGGAAAAGGGCCTCCCTCTGGCCAGGGAAGGGGGCCTCCAAACAGCCCGGGTGCTCTGGAAGAGCCCTGGTCCCCAGGCAGCAGAGCAGGGCCGGGCCCGAGCACCAGCCTGGGCCCCCTCCCCACCCCACTCACCCTGTAGAGCCCAATCCAGTCCCAGGCGCTACTGGTGAATTCTGGAGCGGTGACGTAGCTGACTGTGGCATCCTGCTCAGCACTCCAGGTGCCCACCGGGCAGAGCACAACCAGGGGCTCCATCTGCAGGCGCTGCACCTGCAGGAACAAAGCCACCCACCCAAGATGAGAAATGCCACGGAGCCCCCCCCTCCCCTGATCGCGGCCGGGCTGTTCCTTCCCCCAAGGCGCAGGCCCCTTGGCACCCAGCCTACCTCACACTTAGGCCCTGCTGCCAGGCTAAGAGGCCCACCCTGTAAAACGGGGGGGGGGGGGGACCAGGACAACACAATACACTGGGATTTAATCTGAGTTTCAGCTTACTAGCGGGCTTGCTTCGTATTTCAAGTGCTCCATTGAGTGTTATATGGTTTGGGACTGCCACTCCTCTCCCTGCCCAGAGGCTAGTCCGGAGGAGCACCAGCCTCAGCCAGCCCCCCCCCTGCCAGGGTCAGTCCCTCCCCTGCCCAGTCTTCTCGGTCAGGTGGCACCAGCCCTCCCCCTGGGGAAAGGAAGCCCGTCGGTTCCACCGGGGAGCCGGAGGCTGCGCTTAGGGCTGGGGGGTTTTCTTTTGAGGTGGGCCACTTCTGGATGAAGGTGCGTAAGTCAGAAATGTTGCCAACAACCCACGGAGGCCCTGGGGGGGGACATACCTGTGGGGTGGGGAGGGGGGTGACACGCAGCCCTCGGGCCATCATCAGAGCTGGCCTTCAAGCAGGGTCTGGGCCCAGGCAATGCTGGCTTATTCAACCCAAGCTGGTTAAAAAAGCCACAGCTTGGCCTGACGTGTAGAGCCCCCGCCTCGGACATGCAGGACACTGTTGCTTGCCAGAGGCTTCGACAGGCACCCCGCAGTGGCCACAGAACCCTGGGGGCATCGGCCGAGTTAAGGGCAGGATGTCCTGCTTTGCTTTAGAGCCCAGTGGCAGAAATGCCCGGGGCCGGTGGGAAAGGCCTGCCCCGGGATGCCAGTCTGGGCCGGGCCCTTCTGCAGCTGGGTGCCAAGCGGGCCGCCCGTCGGCCGGAACCACTGTCTCTCTGGAGAGAAGCAGCTGCCCTCGGGGAGCCAGGATACCACCTTCAGCTCAAAGGTGCCAGTGACCGGCTTGTGATCGCTGATGTTGTAGTCCATGTGGCTGGTGTAGCTGCCCAGGGACAGGGACAGCCCCCCCTCCCTGGGGGCCTCCTTCGGCTCGAAGCAGGGAAGGCATTTTACTCTCCAGAGGATCCGATCGGTCCAAGCAGGCTTCCGTTTCTTCTCACTGCAGAAACAAAGGGGGGGGAGAGGACACAGCCAAGCAGCCACCCCCCACCCACCCCCCACCCTGAGCAGGAGGAGAAGCTGGGCTGGGGGGGGGACCTCAAGCAACTTTGCTGCCTTTGGCTTTTTTTCTGAAGGGAGGGCTCTCCCCCCCCCGGGAATCAGGAGCCTTGCTGGTGCATAAAAGCCAACAGCTCAGAAGCCTTTTGGCCCTACGGCGCCAGTTGCAGTTCTGGGCCCAGAAAAGGGCTCATTGTGAAAGAAGCTGTTGGTCTTTCCAGCCGGAAGGCGCTCCGGTGGCCGGGCGCCTGGTGAGCCCCTTGGGCTGGATATGCAGCCGTGTGAGTGGGCGTAACAGATGCACTCCTTAACTTTTTAGCTCTTTGGATCAGCTGCCACTGTTGCTATTTTAAATGCTTTTTGGGTTAGGGTTTGGGCTCCTCCTGGCAGTCCTTTGTGGCCGCTGCCAGCCCATAAAGAGCGAGGGGAGGGCCGCTGCTGCCCCCTGCACGCCTCAGGAGGGTCGGACGCCCTGCAGCTTGCACAGATCCAAGAGGCTCCTTCGCCTCTGCATCCCCTCATGCCAGGATCGTCACCCCAGCAACAACTAAGTCAGAAGAGGCGACTGTGTGAAAGCCATCAGACTCAAGTGGCCCACAGGTCTAAGTTTTCCAAAACACCCCACGTGCGGGGGTCCTCCCCTAGACCCAAGCAGCGCCTTCTCGGCCCTGCAAACAGAGGGAGAGGATAGCACCGCAAGAGCCTCCTTTGGAAGGGCAGAGGGACAGCCAGGGTCTGCCCACCAAGACACCCCCCTCCACACTTCCTGCTTCTGCTTGGGGCCCCTGGGAGGCCGCGCTGATTTCTGTGGCTTCTTCTGTCCGGCCAAAGGCCAGCGCAGCAGGCACCTGAGGTTGAAGCCCCCCGCAGACCTCCTCTGCAAGGACGGAGCAGTTACCTGGTGTCGTACTGGTCCGAGTATAGGTCAAACTTGTAGGTGGGCTTGAACTTCAGGGGCCCCTCCGAGAACTCCTGGAGGAAGAACATCTTCTTCCTGGCCATGTTTAACTGGGGATGGGAAGGAAGAACCGCTCGATGCTGCAGACCAAGCCCGGGAGCTGCGCCTCTCCTCCTGGGGGCCACAGCAAGGAGCCCACGGTGGATCCAGCCTGGTCCCTGAGCCCCCTTCCTTTCCCAGGGCAGGGAGAAAGCCTGGCAAGTGGCTGCCCCATTGGAAAATAGATGGGGAATGGCCAGGCAGGATCAGGGAGTAAGACGAGCCACTCCCCCCCACACTCAAAAACTGGGGGGGAGGGCTGGAAATTCTGAGGGGGGGGCAGTACCTGGTCCTTCTCCCAGAGAAGGTGGAAGCGGCTGCTGCTGATGGACTCTCGGATGAAGTGCAGCCCATAGTCCTCGATCCGGAAGTTCAGATCGCCGAACCAGAAGAGAAGCCTGGAAGAAGGAAGGCCGAGAGCAGCGAGGAAGGCAGAGGCTTCTACGTCCTTCGCCTGTGCCAAAGGCAGCCGGCCCCGGCCTCTCCTCCTCCGCCACGGCGCGATTCCATCTCGGCAGGCTATCAGAGCAGCCGGCGCTTGGGCACCGGCCCTTCCAAAAGGCTGCAGCAGTTACCAAGGCGGCTTTCGGAAGGGCGGCCCCCCCTTCCCCCACCCCGGCAATTCCCTCCTTCGCTCAGGCAGGCAGCCCCCCTTCATCCCACGGAGGATAACGCCCTCCCTGCAGAAACCTCACTTCTGTGCGCCCCTCCCCCCGGGGGAGCCACGTGCCCACGAGTGGTCTCCAAGCCAGCAGACCAGACCCTCCCGGTCAGACCCCCAGGAGCAAAGCTATGGGCAGTCCTCAGATCTGGCTAGAACTATTTAGAAACCGTTTTGAGTTGGCCGAGGGTGAAAATGCAGGTAAAAAGTGTCTGGGACAAGAGGGGCCGCACGGTGTACAGAGGGAAACGTGAGGCCCACTTCAGAATTGTTCTGTTTGGCGTTCAAATCTCTCCCTTTCTTTCACCCTCCGCAGCTGGTGGCTACCTGAGCGCACCTCCGGAGGGCAACCAAGTGGCAGCCGAGGCAGAAGTGGGGATGGTCCACCCTTTCTGGACCTCCTGGAAACACCTGGATGGCCAGCCCCTCCCCTTTCTAGCCCTCGCCCATCCCTCTCCTGCTTTTCCTGTGCCAGCCCCACCCTCTCCCCCTCCCCTCCCCCGCCAACTTTGCTGTTCCTTGGCGCTCCCCCCATGAGACAAGGGGGCGGGTGGGGGAGTGCCACTCGCGAGAAGAGCAGCTGGGGGGAGGGGTGGAGGGCCTGGCCTGCCGGACTCCTGGCCTCGCTGGGCCGGGGGGGGGCAGGGCCCTGCGGGGGGGGGAGGCCACTCACTCGTGGTCCAGGGCCGAGGGGAACGCCTTCTCTTCGAAGTGCTGCATTTCCAGGATGTGCTCGAAGTCGTCCAGGCGCTGCTTGGCGTTCTCCAGGTGGGCCGGCAGGTGGCAGTTCAGGAAGCAGACCGAGTGGCCGTAGAGAGACAGGCGGATGGAGACCCCTCCCTTGTTGCCCTGGGAGACAAGAGATGGCGGTTGCCTCCCCACTCCTGGGCTATGTGTGGGGCGCAGAAGGGGCACATTTTCTGACGCTCTGCCGGGATGAAGCCCTGTCTCCAGGATGGACCAAACTCACAGAGAAATGAATACAGGTAGTCCTCCGCTTACAGCCATTCATTTAATGACCTTCAAACTTACACAGCATTAAAAAAGTGACTTATCAGCAGTGACCCTTGCTGCATCTCCACGGCCACATGAGCCAACTTTGGGTACTTGGCAACCGGCATGCGCCCACGGCGGTTGCGGCATCCCAGGGCCCGGCATCTGCAGCCTTCTTCCCAGGGAGCTTCTGGCAAGCAACGGCAGCCGGGGGAGCCAGATTCGCTTAAGGGCCCCCCGATTACAACGGCAGCCACTTGCTCAACAACCACAGTAAAAAAGATCATAAAATGGGGCACCATTCACCTAACAAATGCCTTGCTTAGCAATGGAGATTTTTGGACTTCACTGCGGTCGTAAGTGGAGGACTACCTGTACATTAGGAGCACAGACCCGTCCCTAGATTGCTGTAGTGTTTCTTCATCCCTTTCCTGACAGTCGCCCTGAGGCCAAGAATTGTCTCAGGTTGGGTCACACTGTTCGCCGGGCCCGTTCAGGGGGTTCTCCAGCAGGAGATGCTCCCCGACACCCGAAGTTAGGGCTTCCACTGGCTGCCCGGCAGGGGCAAGGATGGCCCGCTCTCTGAACGCCTGCTTCAGCGAATTTCAGACGCTTCTGCTTTTAAATTTCACGGCGTTGCTGTCGGTACGACTTGCTTTGATGCCTTAAAGCAGGAAACATTTACTTTTGATAAGTAAAACAAAGATGTGAAATTCCCTACCTGAGGATCTCCATCGCTAGAGATTTTACTGGGGCTTGAAAACTTTCAGTGAGTCCTTCATTAGCCGGTTTTGCACGTTTTCCTTTTGCAATTAGCATTATAAATTAAATGCTGGTTATTGCATATTAGTTCTTATCACGGTGCGATATTTGCCATTTTGCCTGCCTCCATTAGAAAGATGGAAATGTGCAAAAAACATTCAGGCAAAAAGCGAAGGCGTGCGTGCGTGGAAGCTTGGCCACAGCAGAATTTGGCCTTCCTGCTTCTCCTGCATCCACTGTACCTGCAGCTTTAACTGACCGGAGGCCTGGCAAGGTCCCTGTGAAGCAGCTCACCCAGTAGCCGTGCAGGCCGGTGCGGGTAAACTGGCTCCGCACATCCCGGATGAAGGGCAGGTGGGCTTGCCTGGCAAAGAGGAGGAGAAGGATGCCCTGCATGCGGATGGAAGACACCTGCGCCGGGAAGAGAAGCCGCCCTGAGCCACGGAGGCAGCGTTTCCACCCAGTGCCCAAAGCTGACCCTGCTCGGAGGGGGGGACGAGCCGGTCCCCCTCTGGCCTTGGGGTAAAAGGACCCCAGGACCCCCCCGCCCAAGATCTGCACCGGAGCCCCAGAGCAGAGCAGCGCAGCTGCTGGCACACAGAGGGCCCCTCAGCCCCCCCCTCGGCAGGAGGGGGCTGTTCATTCAAGCCCCCCAGGTGGGGCGAGACCCCCGGGAGCATTTCGGACCAGGCCGTCTCCGGCCGAATTGCCGAAGCGACCCGGCGGGCACCGGCCTCGGCCAAGCAAGCAACCCGGGGCGCCCCCACCCCCACCCGAAGCTCTTCCCGCTCCGGCAGCCTTGCGGATGAGAGCGCGGCCCACGCCCGCCCCTCCGAGCCTTCCCCCCCTCCGGAGGCTCCCTTTCTCCTGGGGCCGAGGGGCGCCCGGGAAGAGCCGCGCGGCGGCCTCGCTTACCCGGACGTGGCCCAGCGGGGCGAGCGCGGCCGTCAGGGAGGCCGTCCAGGGCTCCTCGAAGGCCAGGTCGGAGAGGAAGCTCAGGATCTGGGAGTTCACCTCCTGCAAGCTGAGCAGCGGCGGAGGCGCCGGTGACGCACCCGGGCCAGGCGGCACCCGAAGCACCGGCGGGCGGCCTCCCTCCCTCCCTCCCTCCCTCGGCGGGCGGCGCCGCCTCTCCCGCCCGGACCCCCGGGCCTGCGGGGGTGGGAGGAGGCGCCGGGGAACCGCGGGACACCCACCCGATGGCGTAGAGGTCCACGGGCGGCTCCGCGGCGCCGAGGCGAAGCAGGGCGGCCACCTCGCCGGGGGGCTGCGCGACGCCCACGTTCCAGGTGACCA
>NW_015387001.1:143572-148269 GCF_001527695.2 Protobothrops mucrosquamatus | reverse complement strand
CCAGGGCCGTCCGTCCCGTGCCTTGCAGAGGAACAGGCGGGAAGGGACTTCCTTTTTCACCCACAGGGCACCCGGGTTGCCGACTGCTACCGGTCCGCGGCCTGTTAAGAACCGGGCCGTGCAAGCGGCGGGCAAAGCTCCATCCGTGCATGTGCGGGATCTCAGTCGCTCCCGCCTCCCCCCCTCCGCCCCGTGGAAGACATTTTTTTCTTCCAAAACCGGCCCCTTGTGCCAGAAAGGTTGGGGAGCCATGGGTGCACCATGCAAGCGGCATACGGTACATTTGAAATCTTTGGCTTCAGTCTTTCTGCTCTGTTGGGAGGAGGGAGAGGGAGAACATATCTCCTTTGCCCGATTTTTCCCCACTGCTGGTGTGACTGGTGCACTGAATCCAGTTTTGGTCACCACAACATAACAAAAGATGACCGAGACTTAAGAGTGCAGAGAAGAGCAACAAAGATGATCAGGGGACTGGAGGCTAAAACACTATGAAGAACAGTGGCACAAATTGGGTATGCCTAGTTTAACAAGGAGGACGAGGGGTGACATGATAGCAAGTCCTCCAATATTTGAGGGGCTGCCACAAAGAAGAGGTGGGTCAACCTATTCTCCAAAACACCAGAAGGCAGGACAGGAAGCAATGGATGGAAACTAATCAAGGAGAGAAGCAACCTAGAAGGAAGGAGAAACTTCCCGACAGTGAGAAGAATTAACCAGTGGAACTCCTTGCCTTCAGAAGTTGATCACTGGAGGCTTTTAAAAAGAGATTGGACAGGCATTTGTCTGAAATGGTATAGGGTCTCTTGCTTGACTAGGGGATGGGCTAGAACAGGAGTCCCCAGTCTGTGGACCAGTACCAGGCTGCGCTATGCCAGCAACCGGTCCGCACGAACAAGCAAAGCCCCCTGCGTGAGATGCCAGCAGCACACAAAACCACACACCCTCTGGTCCGCGGAAAAACCTCTCTCCACAGAACCAGTCCCTGGTGCCCGAAAGATTGGGGACCTCTGAGCTAGAAGACATTCGAGGTCCCTTCCAACTCTATTCTGATGTGTAGATGAATAAACACCTCTCTTAAAATCTCCCCGTTCTGCAGTGGAGAGGGAAGGGTCAGGCAAGGAGACTGCCTATAGAAATTACTTGCTCCCTGTTCTGCAAAACAGAATGGAGAGGAAGGGATTTTAAGAGAGTAAGCTGTGCGTGTAGCATTCCCACTGATCCCTCAAGGTGTGGCTTTCAGCATGAGCAAGCCAGTAAGCCGGCACTCCCCAAAGGAGGGGAATAGCTAGGAGGCAATCCGAAGTTGTGAAATTTACTAGTCTTGTCTCCTTCCAGCAGGAAAGCTCAGTGGCAGCACCTGATTTCCCACTTTGCAACTGCTTCACTTAGTGGCAGAATTGCCACACTTAATTAGGATAATTAACTGAGGACTACCTATATGACTTCCCAGCTGTCACTGTAATTGATTAATGGAAAATAACATAAGAAAAGCAGCTAAAGGGGTAATTTCCCATTTCCCAGATTTCCCCAAGTACCACTCGGAATAAAAGCTCAGTCAGGGTGCTCTTCTGTCTATGATTTTATTAAGAGTTATTTCCAATAGGCCTGTATTGGAAGATTGGGAGACCAAAAAAAGGCACAACTCACAGTAAAGAAACAATGGAGATCATCTAACCTATCCTACAGAGCAGATGCCGTAGAAACGAATAGCACGAGGAACCCAGCTGGACCGGTCAGGGAGTCCTTGCAGGTTCGGCAGAAAAAAAAACGGAGGAAAACAAGAGCATGCTAAAATGGGGAGGGCATGTTTACCCGCCGGAGCTTCGGCCATCACAACGCAAAGCCAGCGGGACCTGCTCTTTGCGTCTCCGCACTCGGCCCGTAGCCCCCGTCAGGAGCCCCTTCCAGGGTCTCCCCGGGGATTCTGGAGCACGAAGCCAGAGACAACGCACTGGAGCAGCTTCGGCTGCACTGGCTTCCATCGCCACCCGCTCTCCTCGGCAGGAAACAAGGGTGGGGGTGATGGGGGCAGTCATCACTGCCAATGGGGAAGGGGGCTCTGCAGGAGCCTCAGCTGCAGGTGGGGAGGGGCGCACTGGGTCAACTCCAATGCAGGACACGCGGGGGGGGGGTGTCTGTACTTGTCTTGCTCTTGCTGCTAAGTAAGGAAGTTAATGTTTTAATAAGAATTCTTGTCTTCTACCAGAGTCGTTTTAATTCTCTCCCCCATCCTCAAAATGTCACCATCTGTTCCCAGAGAAAGCCTCTTGAGTTAAACCCAAATCTTTTAAGCAGGAGTGGGAACAGTAACGTGTTTGAGCAGATCCTCTTAGCCACACAATAATTCTCTGTGTTGTGGTTCTGCATTTTGGAGGAGAGAGGATTACACGGCACCCGCGTGTCTCAGAGGAGAGGGAGGACTACTGGGACACAGCCGGATCCCAAAGGACTTGTGGCCCGGCTGGCCAGGGACATTCCGTCCCCACTTTAGTCCTACCTCCTGTGCCCAGGGACAGCCACCTTCCCGGAAGGCCCTTTCCTGCCGAGGAAGGCCGCCTTCGGCCACAGCAGGACAGGCTTGCTTATTGCACGTAAAGGCAAGAAAGGAATCGGCTGGCAGGGAATGGGGGGGAGCAGGAGGGCAGCCTCCCTCCTCCCCAAAGCCCACTCTAGCCTTCCCCCAGGCCTAGCTGCGGAAGGGGAGGCAGGGAGAGAATCCCCGCTGGGCTGGGCTGGGCTGGGCGTTCGCTCCCCCTTGCTCCTGTGATTGTCTGAAGGGCAGTCCAGCCCCAGGGCTGGCCTCGGGGACCTCCTCCACAAGCCCCAATTCAGGCAGTCCCGGAAAAGAGGAGCGAGGCCCTCCCCACTCTCAGAGTGGAGAGGGGCTTCAACTGTTGTTCCTGGGCTCCAGGACACACAGCCCCAAAGTAGCAGCAGCAGCAGGCCAGGAGTGGGGCAAGGAGCAGAGACCACAAGGTGATCGGGGCTACCGTCTGCCAGCAGGCACGCCCGTGTCGAGGGAGACCAGAGACGCACCCAAGAAAAGAATATTCTTTACAGAGAAAAAAGGCTTCCAGATCCCGGCCTTTGTGGCGCTCAGGGCTGAGAGCTCCCGTCTCCACAAGGGGACCACCATCCCAGGGCTCAGAAGAGGGGAAACAGAGGCAGGGACCAAGGAACTCTAAATCACCACATCACGAGACAACTTCAACAAAACCTGCCACTTGGAAATCAAACAGTCACATGAGAACCGGTGTATGCACCTCCCTGGGGAAAGGGGGTGGTCACAGAAGCAGCTGTCCTGAAGGGCCGCCTCTTCCCTGGGCGCCATGGCCCGGGCACTCAGGACCAAAGGATTTGCTCACTAGATGAAGGGCAACTAGAATTAGCAAGGGGGGCAGATGTTGCCGGCCGACTGGAGAAGGAGGGCTTGAATGTCCAGAGACGGTCCGTTGGTCAAGAGGGTGGAGTTCCTGGGCCTTCCCGGAGACCCACTCACAAACTGGAGGGAGAGAGAAGGAACGTGAGTGGACCAGGGGCTGAACGGCCGGCCGAGCGGCACCGCCAAGCTGCTGCCGGTGCTTCAAATGTCTTGGACTCTGCCTGGAGAAAGCTCTGCCTGGTGCTGACCCGAGGGCGACAGCTGCAGCCGCAGACACCAGGGTGGCAGCAGCCTTGCCAGCCCCCCCGCTGCCAGCCCCCCTCTGAGCCCTACGGCCTCTCCTCCATCCGGAGTCCTTGGAAAATTGCTTTTCAAAATCCTGGGTCTGATTCCATAGAGACAGCACTGTTAGCCCACCCCCACCCCATGCAGCTCCCCTTTCCTAGCCTGGGGGAGGGTGTGGGGCACCCCTGGCCACCTACCGTGTGGTGAAGGAATCCAGGCTACTCGTCTGCAGCTGACATGCCTTTCAGAGGGTCTCTCTCTCTCATCTGCGGCAGAGAAAAGGCTGTTCACCTCCAGCCCTTGGGAAGGTGAGCGAGACAGGGGGAAAAGCGGGCCAGGAGGGAAGCCCGCTGGCCCATCCGGGGGGGGGGAAGGTTCCCTTGAAGCGCTCACCTCGTCCAGCTGCCTCTTCGTCTCGTCCTCCATCCGGCGAATGTCCTCCATGGTCAGGTCGACCCATTTATCAAGCCAGCAGAACAGCTGCCGGTGGAAATTTGTAAAAAGCCGCCTCTCTTGCTGCAAGAAAACAAAACAAAAGGCTGAAAAGTCTGGCTGGAAGTCCCTCCACAGCCAGACACGGCGAGGGATGCTGCGCTTGCCGCCTGTCCCCAGAAACCGCTTCGCCCTCCCAAAGGGCCGGAAGTGACGCCTCCGAGCGGCCTCACGCGGCAAGCGCCGCTGGGGAACTGCCGGTAGCTCCTGCCGCAAACTCTGCTCACCTTCTGGATAAAGTTTTCGATTTTGTTCTGCAGACCCCACCACTTGAATTTGACCGTGACCAGCTTGTAAGCACACATGTGCGGGCATTCGGCCTGCTTGCCCAGCTCCTTCTGAAAAGACCAGAGGCCACCAGCCGTTCAGGAGGAGTCGCCCCAGCCAGGGCGGCCCCCCTCCTCCCCAGAGCCCCAGATCTGCCTGGGTTGCCCTGGGCCAACAGGACCCCAGCTGCCCGGAGGGCAACCTTGGTCCGAGGCAGGTCCCGGGGGACCCCCTTGGCCGACTCCCCTCCGGCTTAGCCCTGCTCAGTGCC
>NW_015387001.1:76563-143503 GCF_001527695.2 Protobothrops mucrosquamatus | reverse complement strand
ACCCCTCCCCCCCCCCCCGGATTTCAAGCCAGCAGAGATGCCCTTCTCAACTCCAGTCCTGCCACTGCCGGCGAGTGGCCTCCCAGGGCACGTCAGAGACTCCAGCCAGGCAGGTGACCATCCCCCACCCCACCCGGGCCCGGCCCTTCCCCTGGCTGCCCTACCCTGGAAAGCACAGGGCTCCGGTCCGCAATGTCTATGGAAACGGCCTCCACGTTCTTCCACTCCTCAGGATCCAGTTTATGGACCTGCAGGAACAAGGAGGGGCAGGTTTCAGTCTACCTCTCAGGCTCTCCTCCGCTGCAGCTTTTTCAGAACATCCCTGAAAGTGAATTTATTTGGGGGCGGGGGCAGGGGGGGCAGTTGCAAAAGAATTGCTCAATAAAAACATGCAAGAACAATCTGCTATTGAAACTGGGGGAGTCAACTGTTTAGAAAGGGCAGCCGGATGTCGTGTGGCCCCCTTCCTCCCTGCAGAGGGCAGGCCGGGGATGGGGGGGGGAGGACTTGACTGAAGGGCACTGAAAACCCATCAGGACTCTGAACTCATGAGCCTGGAGGGGGAGGGGGGGAATATGGCAAAGGACCACCTGTCCCACTCCTCCACCTCCCGTTCCTGCCAGAAGAGCCACTGGGCGGGGGGTGTGTGTGTCCCCAAGTGCAACAGCAACCCAAAGACAGATTTCTCCCCCACCTCCCTGCCCAGCACACTTACATTCTCCTGCATGCCCATATCTGCTTTGTGCCAGGTTTCAATTTTGATCAGAAAATCGTCCTTCATGTACTCGTTCTGCCGAGGAGAGGAGAGGAGAACGTTCCCTCAGCTGGGAAGCAGATACAAGGCCTGCAACCACCGTGGGACCCCCGCGACTGCCCTGGCCCTCTCCCCGTCCCTCCCCTCCCTCCCTCCCTCCCTCCGGGAGCACCTCTGGGGCTGAAGAGCAGGAACAGGGCACCGGATCCGGGCTGCAGAAGCCTCGCTCTCCCCCCCCCCCCCAAGCGAAGAGCCAGCTAGAGCAGGGCTGCCAGGCAGGCCCACCCGGGGGAGGGGGGAGCCTCTTCCAGCTCTAGGAAGAGATAAGCCCAATTGGGGGCTCCGGAGTGGGAAGGGGCGGCCGGCAGAGGGCTGGCAGGCTCTAGAGGGCCCAAGAGCCTGGAGGAACGCGAGGGACAGGGGCAGGAAAATCCGTGCAAGGAAATTAGGATGAATAATAATAATAAAAAAAAAACTGGCACTCTTCCCCTTCTTGCCTCACAAGCCTTCCGAGGGGACCCCAAAGGAGCTTCCTCGCCCCAGAGCACCTTACAGGTCTCCAAGCCGCCAAGAGTCACCTTCAGGAGTGAGATGGCCCGACTGATCGATAAGTAGATTTTGTGAAAGCTCTCCGGACCTCGGTTCTGGACCCCCCAGACCCAAAAGGGAGCCCCTGCCTTACCCAGACCATGAAAGTGACCCAGCACGTCCCTGGCAGTCCAGCCACTTACCCAACAGGGGCTGGAAGCTCTACTTACCGTTATAACTGCTCCAAAACCCGAGACATGGAAAGAAAGACAAGAGCTTTAATCAGGGACGCAGCCATTGCTCCCGGCCTGCCTCCCCCCCCCCAACAGCAACATTGATCAGGGACAGATCCCAGGGCCGGGGGGGGGGCGGGGACGCCTTCACAGCGGGGGAAGGGCCCAGGCGGCCCAGAGCCCCCGCCTCGTCCTCTTGCAGCAGGGAGCTCTGCCACGTCCCCCCACCCAGCTTGAGCACCCCGCGGGGTGGGGTGGGGGGCTGCCAGGGAGCACCTCGCCCAAGGATGCCTATTTTAAGGTCACCCTCCACCAGCCCCACACATGGCAGGCACAATTGAGGTCCCACCCACCCAGTTGGCAGTGCGCTATCCAATGCCCCTCCCCCAGGAACATCTCTGTCCTTCTGCCATGCTCTGGTGCTGCCTGGCTTCACCGGCAGAGCAGGCCACCCGGGAGCCCAACCCCACGGCCACCTGTCGGGTTTGGATTCATTCCACCCCCCTCCAGAAAATGGGCAAAACCAGCAGAGCTCTTCTTTCTGGCAGGTAAGCAGCCCCCGCCAGGGGAAAAGCCTGACACCCCCCCCCCCACAGCCCTGTCCCTCCTTCATTCCTAACCAGTGGGTAACACAACCCAGGTAACACAATCCAGGTAACACAACCCAGGGCCACGCTGGGCAGTAACTGGATGCCCCCTTGCCAGGCTTCATGATTAATGAGGGGAAGGTGCCAGCTTCTGTAACTGGCTGCTGCCCCCCCACCCCACTTTTCACAGGAGAGGACCCCGTAGTAGCAGCTGCAGCAAGGCAGGCCTCCCACTCAGGGCTCAGACACAGCAGCCACGTAGGGACCCTGCCTCCCAGGAGGTGCAGGCAGCTTGGGCATCTCAAAGGCCCAGGACACCCTCTAAAGCAGGGCTGGAGGCCAAATGACCAGCGAGCAGCAGCTTCCAGGCAGATCCACAGTCCACCCAGCCTCCGTCCCCTGCCGTGGCTCCCGATGGAACGTGGCCCCTGCCGTGCCTCCTCCCAAAGACCTGGCTCCCACTGTCCAGGCTCCAGGGCCTCAAACAGCCCAAGCCAGCCAGACAGCGTGGTGGAGGAAGGGCCAGGGCAGGCGCAGAGCTTAGCCCCAACGGCAGGTTAGCTGTGCAGGGAAGGATCTCTGGGCGGTGGGCCCACCGCCAGCTCAGACGGACTGAGCTGAGGGGCTCCTGCAGGGCAGCCGGGCAAAGGCCAAGAAGCTGCTTCTGGGCTGCCCAGGAGGACTCAGGCCGGCTGCCGCTCCTGGGGAGGCGGAGAAAATGGCCAGGCTGCCCCCTGAAATAGTACCGCCTTCCCTCCCCGAGGGGGCCGAAGAGTGGCTGAGCCTGGGCCTTGGAGCTCCTCTGAAGCAGCTCAGAGCACTGAGTAGCTGCCGAGAGCAGACCCGCGTGGGACACTTTCCTAACCCCAGTCCCCCCCCACCCCCACCCCCAGAGGAAAGGGGGCCTGGCGTCACCAAGCCCCTGGGAAAGCCACCCAAAGCCCAGCAAGGGGAAGGCAGAGGCTGCTGCCCTGGCAGAGCTCACCGGTCCGGCAGAAAGGGTAGGCGTTCCAGGCCTTCTCGTGAATGTCCAGGGCACCCTCAGGGGCCAGCATCCGCACAAAGGGAGGGACTTTGCTGCAGGACAAAGGAGGGGAGAGGTCAGAGGTCCCTCCCACGCAGAGGGCACCCAGGTGTCCCAGCAGAACGTCCAGCCAATGGGTTCTGCCTGCTCTTCTTTCTGCTGCCAGCGACTCTGCCGGCGGTTCAGGGTTCAAGACTAAGCCAGGTTTCCAGAAGCAGAGGGTTTTTTTCCCCCCAGACTGGCCCAGGGCAATGCCAGCTCCTCCCTGACAGGCAGGCACACGGGTTCCTTCCCCCGATGTCACTGGACCAAAAGGGATTCCTAGGGACGGAAGGGCATGCCACCAAACCCCCGGCCCCTTCCTCTTCGATTCTAAACCAGCGGTCTGTCTTCGTAGGAACGGGAAGAGCGGCTGGGACCCAGCAGCAGTGGAGGTGGGCAGGACCAGGGCTCACTGCTTCAGGGGTTTGCTTGGCGCAGAGGGAAAACCTGGGGGGTCCCTCAGAACAATGGGAGAGCCGCCGTGGCTCAGGGTGGACCCGGGGAGGCCTCAGGGCTCTGGGTGGTTCCCTTACAAAAGTTTCATTACCCAACCAGGGAACGTCACCGATGCGGAGCGGGTGGGGGGAGAGGGGAGATCTGACGCCTGTGCTTGCTCAGCCGGGGTTTTTTTTTGGGGGGGGGGGTTGAGATGGGTTGATTTTCTCCTTGGTGACTCCTTGATTATTGCTTTTTGCCTTGTCTGGTGTGGATCCTTGCTTATCTGAATGCTGGCTGCTGGAGGGGATGGCCTTCTTAGTTCCTTCCCGGATTTTTTATTGTCTCTCTTGAATGTCTGGTAAATGTGGTTTATCCCTTGGTAAGTATTGATGGCTGATTTGTGTGAACGCCAAGCATCCAGGACTCTCCCAGCTTTTTGGGGATTTGGCCCTTTTTGTACACACACACACACACACAAACACGGGCCTTTCCCTGTGGGGGGCATCCTCCCACGCCACCTACCTCTGCAAGTGGTATATCTTGTGGGTGTATTGCCCCCGCTCTCCGTCTCGCTCGTAGGGCTCATTCACCAGCACTTCCACCCCTTCGCCCCCGCCAGTTTCGTTCTTGCTGGCCTCAGCAACGGAGTACAGCTGCCCCACCTGGTACTGGAGGAGGGAAGACGCGGCGCTGTGAGGGGCTTGCGGACAGGAGGGCTGGACACAGAGCGAGCCAGCAAGCAGGCTGGGGACCTGGCGCTAGCATCCGTGCTCCCCGGAGGCTCTGGAGTGCTAATGGGGGGAGCAAAGCACACGCGGGGTGGGATCCTGCACTTTTGGGCCAGGGAACGGCTACCACGCCACTGGGGGTGATGGGCGCTCTGCCTGAGCTGGATTCTGCACCCCCTTTGCAGGGCCCTGGCATCCCCAGCCCTGCACGAGAGCCCCAAGGCCACGTGGAGGGCATCGTGGCTTAAGGAAGAGCAGAGGTTTCCATGGGAACCGCCTGCCCAGCGCATCTGCTCCTCCTCCTCCTCCTCCCCCTCTGCGAGGTACAGGACCGGCTGCTGTTCACTGAGTTGGCATGCGGCCCTTTTGCTCCCCCCCCTTTGGATCTCCTGGGGCCGCCTTAGCCCAGGCTCCCTGTGGGGAAGTGAGGCCGAAGGGGAAGCCCACAAGGGTCAGCACCCCAGACTCCTTTTTACTAGCCAGGCCTTTAAAAGGGCAGTTGGGGCTGCCCACTTCTCCCCCACAGTTGTTCACAACTGCTTTGCCACAGAGGATGCTGCTTTGCCCCGACTGGCGTAGGCAGCACCAGCGGTACCCTGTGGAGTCACCTCTGGGGCAACCGTGGGCCCTGCAGCGTCCAAGAGCCCGCAGGCGTAGCTGCCCCCCCCCAGCCTGTGCACAGAGAAAGTCCACAATTCCCGGGCAGTGGGAGTGGATAACCCAGGGCCTTCCAGAACCGGTGGACTTCCTCCAATGGCAGCCAGGGATTATGGACACTGTAGTCAACACTACAGAAGAATGGGAAGGTGTATGTGGCGAGGAGCTTGATCCTAGGCGAGTGCATGAACACAGGGAAGGGCAAAGGGGGAGGGCTAGACAAGAGCACAAGCGCAGCCCTACGGGATTCGGGCCGAGGCCCAGCATTTCGTTTCTCACATGCGCCTCTCACGGCGGCTGCCTTGGCCTTGGGAGGCCTGACGCTCCAGCCCGCAGTACACAGTCAGACACCTGACAACTCTGTGGCGATGACTGGGAGGGCACTGTCAATCAAAGGGTTACAACACGAAGTTGTTGGGTTGTCGGAGAGGGGACTTGAGAGGTGCAGGTGGAAAGACAGTCAACGTTTCCCCATCAGGGAGGCACGGTTAGGAACCACTGCCGGGCCAGGGCGGACTAGTATTGATGGGATACAGAAGTGGGCCTGCTTGAAAGCTACTTATTTATAAAAGTGGGTTTATTTTCTTTGTTTCTATGTTAACTATGTTATGCATTATCTGATATCACCCTGCATTCCACCCAGCTTGGATACCTGACATACTTGAAGAGCCAAAATCAGAGAAAGGGTTGGGGGGGGGAGAACAAAATAACAGTAAGAAAAAGACTTCCTCAAGGTGGGTGACTCTGTCCTCCAGCAATTTTCCATCCCCTTTTACAGCCATTCCAGTGAGAGGTTATCCCCAGATCACGTGGTAATGAATTCTTCAAGTTTACTGGCCGCTTCCTTTGGCAATCAGGGCTTGAGAAAAAGCAGGTCCCACAAAGGACCAGTAATGCTTTTATCAGGAAGCCAATTTTCATACAAAAAGTATCACACAAACTTTCCTGCAAACCTGTTCCTAACTATTCAAAAAGCTCAAGAAAGAAAACACCCAACCAATATAAGAGGTTGTACAATTCTTGCAAAGTGACGGTAACACCCCCAAATAAAAATTAAACTCGGGCAGAGAGTTGTCATGCAGGAAAGCCGATCACACTTCCGCAAATTATGGAAAACGGAAGATGAACCCAAGAAGGCTCACAGGCAAACGGAACTGCCCTTTCTACAAGCGTATCAGGACTTCACCCCAAATTGCTAGGAATTGCTTGAAGAATTCATCAACCCCCTTCTCCTCCACTCCTAGTAGTTCCCCTACTACACCCGAGGGAGCCTTCCTTGCCTACAAAGGCAGAAGATGGGATGGCTCATTAGCAGCCAGCTCCCAAGTTTGGCTAATGGTCTTGGAGGGGGGGGGTAAAGGGGGGGAAGATGGGTCTCCCTTTTGCCTGAGCTTTGGCACTAGCCACAAGTTCAGCCAAGATGGAAAGAAGGCCAGGAGGAGGAGGAGGTTTGGTCAATGGGCTGAGGAGGGCATCCCCCCCCAATGAAAACGATCAAAGGCTTCATCCAGCTGTGACTGCCGAGAGGGGGGAGGGGTAGTTTTTATGTGTGTGTTTTTTTGAAACGTTGTAAGCCAACCGGAGTCCTCGGTGTCTGGGTGGCCATGTGAGTTTGTTTAATAAGTAAAATAAAAGCAAGCAAAAGAAGCGGGAGGCGGGAGAGTCTTACCTCTTCCACCGACACAGGCAAAACGACGCGGCTGCAAGAGAGCAGAAGAAAGGCAGTCAGGCGGCTCCGCTGCCGGAGGGGCAACCGGACACCGCCGGGAGCGATCCAGAGGTCCGCAGCCGAGCTGCCTTCTTCGCCGGGTCCCAGGACGAGGCCAGGGGCTCGCTTAAAGGACGCTGCCCCGGCCGCCCCCGCCCCCCCCTCCGCGCCCTTGGCGGACCGGCTGATGGGATCCGGCTCCCCCCCCGGCACGCGGCCCCCCCAGCGCCCCCGGGGAAAGGCCGGTCCCAGCAGCAGCAGCACCGCCGGGCGGGGGGGGGAAGGAGGGGGGGAAGCTGCACCGACCCACAAGGCCGCCAGCGAGAGACGGAGGGAGGGAGGGGGGGAGGAGGGGGAACTCCTCCTGATCAGCCCGGCCGGCGCTTCCGAGGAGCCCCGCGGGAGGGGCCGAAGGGGGCTGGATGGACGGGCGAGCTCCACCGCGCTGCGGACCCCGGGCACCCCCCCCGCGGCGCCCCTCCTTCCCCAGAGCCCCCGCCCGAGCCATGCGGGCGACTCCCGCTCCGCGCCCGCCCTCCGGGGGTCCCGCCTGCGCGCGCGGGAGAGACCGGATCCCGGCCCCGCGGAGGTCACGCGGGGGGGAGGGGAGGGGAGGGGAGGGCGCCCCCCCCGCCCGCGGCCAAGGACGCTGGAGCGGGAAGCCCCGGGCGGCCAAGGACGGAGGGGCCGCCCCGGCGAATCCCGCCCCGCCAGGCAGGAGCCGGAGCGGCGCCGCGTCTCCCGGGCAGGGCCGGGCAGGGCCGGGCCGGCGGCGGGACCTTCAGGGGTCCTTGGCCGGGGAGCCGCGCCAGCCCCACTTGCCGCCTGGGCGCCCGGCGGCGGTCGGGGGGGGGCGCCTCTGGGGGCCCGGGACGGGAGCCGCCAGCCCGGCCGAGCCCCCCCCCCCCCGCTCTCGCTCCCGCCGCCACCCGCGGAACTCCCCGCCGCGGCGCGACTCGCTCACTATTCTTTGACGAGCACCATGGCGGGCGCTGCTCCGCTGGCCCCGCCGCGGCCCCGCCGCCCGCTCGCTCTCCCGTTCTCCCGTCCGTCCGTCCGTCCGTCCGCGCTCCGCTCGGCCGTCCGTCGCCCTGCGGCCCCTCCGTCCCCGGCGCCGCGCTCGGGGTTCCGGCGGGGAAGGGGAGGCGGGCGCACCGGGCGGCGTTCCTCGGCAACAGCCCTGCGTCACCGCGCGGCGTCCGGCGCGTGACGTCACGCGCGCGGAGGGGGCGGCGCCGTCCCGGCTCTCCTCGGCCGGCGGCGGGCGGGGAAAGGGAGGGCCGGGCGAGCGCCGCCCCGCGGCCAGGGGAGGAAGCGGCGCCCGCGGAGCCCGAAGTGCTGCACTGCCGAGCGAGCGAGCGGGCGCCCTCCCCGCCAGGCGCCCCTTCGCCGGCTCCGGCGTCTGCCAGCGGCCCCGGACCTTCTCCGGACGCGGACCGTATAATGGAGTCGGATGAGGCCCCGGGGGAAGCGCGAGGCAGGCCGCGGCAAGACAGAAGCTGCGCGCGGGCCAAACCGGGCCTCCCGGAGCCCCGACGGAGCCTGGCCGGGGCGCCTGCCGAGCCCCTCTTGGGGGGAGCTGGGGGGGCTCCGCAGGAAAGGCCTCGCAGCGCTCCCTCAGCGGGGGGGGGCAGTTCGGGGAGGGCCTCGAGGCCCGCACAAGGAGCCGCTTGGAAGGCCCGGAGTCCTGGGAAGGGAGATTCTCTGAAGAAGGGACTCGTGCGGCGGCGGCGGCGGGGGGGGGGGGAAGGAAGAGCACCGGCAGACTTGCCAGATCTCCCTGCGGAGTCGGTCTCCTGCTTCGGTCTCCCACGCAAGGCAGTCGCCATGACCGGGATCTGGGCGCCCTTACTGCCCACAAGGCAATCATGAGCCAGCAGGGCGACCAAACTATCTTGAGCTGTAGTAACGTAAATGCAGAGTTCTGACCCCAGGAAGTAACTCTCCCCCCCTCCCCCGTGCTGTCTAAGCACTTGTGGGTGCCGAAGTTCAAAAAGGTGGGCGTCCAGAGGGTGGCTTCAGGATGGGGAGGATGCAGGATACAGAATAACAGAGTGGGGAAGGACCTTGGGGGTCTTCTAGTCCAACCCTCTGCTCGAGCAAGAAACATACCATTTCAAAGCAACGGCTGTCCGATGTCTTCTTAAAACCCTCCAGTGATGGACCATCCCACAGCAACAGCTGCAGGGGGGACCAGCACATTTGCTGCAGCTGCCAAAAAAGCCAATGCAGTCAATCCTAGGCTGCATCAACGGAGGGGCAGCATCAAGATCACGTGAAGTGTTGATACCGCTTTGTACTGCGCTAATAACACCACACTGGGAATGCTGCCTTCAGGTCTGGTTATCACATGTAAAAAAGAGGTTGAGAGTCTAGAAAGAGTGCAGAGAAGAGCAACGAGGATGATCAGGGGACTGGAGGCTAAAACATACGATGAGTGGTTGCAGAAATTGGGCATGTCTAGTTTGATGAAAAGAAGGACCAGGGATGACGTGACAGCACTCTTCCAATATTTGAGGAGTTGTCACAGAGAAGAGTTGGGGGTCAACCTAGTCTCCAAAGCACCTGAGGGCAAGACAAGAAGCAATGGATGGAAACTAATCAAGGAGACAAGTAATCTGGAATTAAGGAAGGATTTCCTGGCAGTGAGAACAATTCATCAGTGGAACGGCTTGCCTTCAGACGTTGTGGGTGCTTGAACACTACATGTTTTTAAAAAGAGACTGGACAGTGTTCTTGTTCGGAGTGGAATAAGGTCCATTGAGCAGAGGGCTGGACTAGAACAGGGCTTTTCAACCCGTGGTACGGGTACCACCTGTGGTACATTGGCACCTGGCAGGTGGTACGCGACCATCCCAGAAAAGCGGTAGTGGGGGAGGGGAATGAGCTGAACCAGTGGCAGCACCGCACAAGCCTGAGCGAGAGACGGCTAGAGCTGCAGGGCTGTCAGGGCTCAGCGGAAGCGCCAGGATCAGCGCTAGGCTCCAGCTGGAGCTCGGCGCTGATCCTGCCGCTTCTGCTGAGCCCAGAAGAAGCGCCGATCAGCTGGATTGTTGCAGCCTCTCCAGGGTCTTGTGATTTACATTCAGATGCTTGGCAACTGATTCACCTTTATGACGGTCACAGTGTCTCAGGGTCATGTGAAGTGACCAAAACCTGCTGCAACCACCCAGCAGATGGGGGGGGGAACCAAACACCCCCCCTACCCCACCCCCGCTGCCAATCCCCAACAGAAATGCTCACAATGGAAACCTCGGACAGGAGGAAGAGCGCCGCTGGGTGGGCAGGCAGGTGTCTTGCTCGGCTGTGGCTTGGGTGGCCCTTTTTTCAGTGCCATTGTAACTTCGAACAGTCATTAAGCGAATTGTTGTAAGTCGAGGACTACCTGTACTTTATCACTTTTTTCCCTTTTTTGGGGGGGTCATCAAGTTTTTGACACCTTGCTAAGCGTCTGGTGGTGCTCGGATGTTGCCATATCCTAAAAGTGGCACAATGGGTGAAAAGGTTGAAAAGCCCTGGACTAGAAGACCTCCAAGTGCCTTCCAACTGTTATTCTTGTAATCTCTGTGCCTGCTGGTCTGGGCTCCCAAAGGAAAGCCGACCCACCAAAGAAGTCCCCAGATTCACAGACTCGTTGGCGAGACCTTAGCAGGCAGGGATCTCCTTTCCTGGCCTGGCTGGGAAAGCAACTCTGCACAGGGCAAGTCTGAGCTGGGGGAAGGGGGCTGCAGTTGGCATAGCCCCCACTCTCCCCCTGCAACATCAGGGAGACCACGGCCTGGCCGCACGGGGCTTCCCCTCTAGGATTGTAGGGCTGCCCGTGGAAAAAGCTCTTTGCAAGCCAGGATGTGGTGGCCTCCCACAAGAGAAGGCCTTGTGCCTGTGACTGGGGGGGGGGGAGGACCAGCCCTTTGGAAGACCATCTGACACGAGGTTGAGGTTCCAGTCCAAGTGACGAGAGGCGAGGAGAAACCAGCTGTGCCAATCCAGCCCTCCACAAAGACGGCTCAGGCAGAAGGTGCACCTGCTACCGCCTGGTTGGGCTCAGCAGGGGGCTCCTCTGGAAGGGAGGGGGCTCCTGCCCAAGGGGGGCAGGGAAAGCTCAGGCTGGAGCACCTTCAGCCAGCTTCCACCTATCTCAGCAACAGTGGGTAGACCCATGGGGCAGCTTCTTCCTGCCCCAGGGACAGGATGCATGCCTGACCCATTGAGGGGGTGCTGAGCAGAGTCTGGGAGGATCGGACCCTGAAGGACTACTAGGTGGGGGGCTGCTTTCTTCCCTCCTCAAGAAAGCCTGAGGAGCCCCTTGGCCAATTCAGGTAGAGGGAATCCTCAGCTGGGCCAATGCCCTGGGCTTAGGCCTCGGGGCTGCGTCCTGCCTGCCTCTCCTGGGGGCTGCATACAGAAGCTGCCCCAGAGGGCCAGCCCAGACCCACTCACTCTCTTTCTCTCTCTCTCTCTCTCTCTCTCTCTCTCTCACACACACACACACACACACACCCTTGTGCTTCTCAGGACTTCAGTTTCACTTCACTTCTCCTAAGCAAGCTGGCAGAGTACCGGCATGCATTTAACCCCAGACCACTATGGGGTTATGGTGGAGGAGAGCCTCAGCTGGGACTGGGTAGGCACAGGGCATGTTCTGGGCATGCTCGAACCTTTCTCCAGCATCCCTTGTCCCCTTCTGTTCCACCCAGGTGCTGCAGAGGGGGTCTAGCTAGTGGGCCCTGAGGCTTGCCCTTTGTTTCTGCGCTTCCCTTCGGCATGCTGTTGGCCAGCAGCACCTCTGCATCTGCAAGAGGCTGCGTTCCCATCGCTCGCTCCTTCCAACCAGCTGTGCCAGGCATTAATGTGGCGGCTGCAGTGGGTGGACCGGAGCCCCCTGTAGCCATGCCGCCCAGCCTCCTCACTCTCTTGGCTTGACAGCCCCCTTTGGCGGGAATGCCAGTTTAAATGCTGCGCCATCTGGCCTTGTCGGTCCCCCAGTGGGCCCCAATTGGAGGAAACCGCCAATGAGGGCGGCCATTCGCTTCCCTGTGGCCCCCTTTAGCTCTGCCTGGCTATGGACTCCATGCCTTCAGCCTCCCTCCTCACCAAACCAGGGTTTGTTGCCTCACTGGCACTTGGCGCAGAGTTCAAGGTCACTTGCTTCCCCTCAGCTCAGTGTTTGCAGGAGATGCAGAGCGGCATCACTGCTTTCTTCCACATGCCCTCTGTGGAGAACAAGCCGTGCCACGGCTTCACCTGGAAACTGCCAGCCCTGGCACACACTCTTGGGCAATCCCGGCTCTCTCTCCCTGCACGCAAGGCTACAGTTGAGCCAAGAGGGAAGAAGGACCGTTCTGGGAGCCGGCTGCTTCCTCCTCTCCTCCTTCGGGAGGGAAGCAGGGCAGACGTGCCCCAGGCCTCAGCTGGCACCCAGAAGGCAGCCACGGATAAGGTCCAAGGAAGATGTGGGTCACCGGTCCTCACTCAATGTCCAACCCTGGAGCCTCTCCGGCCAAGGGTAGCCCACCGGCCTCCGAAGGGAGCACCTTGACCAAACTTTCTACCAGGTCAGCCTTCTGACTGCTCAGAGTAAAAAATACACAGGCCAGATAGAGTGGTGTGTTTTTCTTTTGATGTTAAGAGACAAGACAGTGCAATCCGCAAGTGGCATCTTGGCTGCCCCTGCCCCCCCCCCCGCCATGGCTGCTGGAAGGGAACAGGTGCCCTGCCTAGGAGGATTCCCGCCACCAGGGGGCAGTGGCAGCCGCTGCGCCTGGCGTGAGGAGGCTGGACCTGCCCTTGGCGGAGCCAGAGAGGCCGGGGACGATGGCTGGGCAGGAGCCGCTGCGCCTCAGGCCAGGTCAGGATTTGGGGCGTCTCCTTGCCTCGGTCCACCAGGCCCCTTAACCTTTGTGAGACTTTGGGGTCATTTTCCACTACAGCCCAAATGCCTGCGCGACCCTGTGCAAAGCTGCCCCTCTTCAGTCACGCCCCAAAAAGTCCAAAGGGGGGGGGAAGACACTGTGCAAGCCGCAGCGTTTTTCAAGCTGGTCCTCAAACTGCAGAGAGAGTGGGGGCCAAATTCCGCCCCCCCCAGGACAGGTGCAAGACATAGGCAGACCGGATGCTCTCCTGGCTCCTCCTCGGCCAGAGGCTGCGGAGGTCGGAGGGACCAGCAGGCTCCTGCAAGATGACCAGGGGAGTGGCTGGAAGCCCTCACCCAGGATGGGAGAACAGGCAGATGGGGAGGGAGGCCGGAGTCTGTGTCCTGCACAGACACAAACCAAGCCGTTGCCTGTGTGTGTGTGTGTGTGCATGCGTGGTACAGGTGTGCCAGGAAGGGCTAGGTCACCATAGCAGGGGGGGAGGGGTCCATTCCCTTTGCAAAGCAACCAAGACCCGTATCACGTTAGGCGTCTCTGAGGCCAGCACCAGAGACCGTGGGTAGGAGAGGCCACGGCAGGATGGTGTCACGGAAGAGGCATGGTGGCGTGCCTTTTGAATCCAAAGCAAGGCCCGTCCCGTGAGATGGGACCTGTGCTGGGGGGCCTGGGGGGCTTTACTGGGGCCTCAGGGCAGGGGGGAGCCCCCCCGGCCAGTCCAAACGGCGTCTCTAGACGAAGGCCTCCTCGCTGGGTGTGCCGTTGATCTTGAGGAAGAGCTTGGCGTCTTCGTCCTTCTGCTGCTTCTCCTGTTCCAGGTGCCGCCTGTAGCAGATGAGGTAGAGGGGCAGGCAGAAGCCCAGCATGCTCACCCCCAGCAGCCCCACGTTGACCTGGCAGGAGAGAGGGTGAGGGCGGTGAGGGCGAGGGACGGCTCTCCACAGAGTGAGGCGCGGCTCACTCTGCAGCTGCCGCCTCTGCTTGAAGGGCCCCTGCCCTGCCCCCCTCCCCTGGGCACCGTGGCCCCTGTGTGCCAAGCAGCCCCTGAGCCCCAACTGCCTGCGGACCCAGAGTGCCAAGCCTGCTGCCTGCGGTGTCCCCTGGCCAGGCCAGGCCCGGCTCTCTCCCGAGGGAGCAGCCGCCCAGGAGGGGAGGAGAGGCCGTTGCCTGGGCTGCGCTTGCCCCGTTTCAACAGCACTTCGCTACCCGAGGGCCGAGCTCCCCTCCCAGCCGGAAAAGGGGCTGCCCATGTGTCTTGCAGCTGTGGGGGAGAAAGGAAGGTGGCATGAGGAGAGGAAGCCCTGGTCCATCTGGATCTGGTTGGAAGGGACCTCAGAGGCCTTCTCGTCCAACCCCATGCCAAGGACGGGAATCCCTGGATCATCGTCCCCTTGCCTGCGATGGAAGCCGGTGAGTCCAGGAGGCCAGCTGCTTCAGAGCTCCCCCCTCCGGGACATTCCTCCTTTCCTAGACCCCTGTCCGATGGGGGGAGGGGCACATTTGTGTTGCCCCCCCCCCCATCCTCAGCGTGCAGGTCTTGCCCGGGGAGAGGACAAGAGAACAGCGGCTGCGAGGCCAGATCTGCACCGAAGGGCCCTGAAATGTTTTCCCCTCCTGGAGGCCAAAGACGGAGGCCGCTGCCAAGACAGCAGCCCAGCAGACGCCTGGAGCCGGCCTTCCCTTCCTCACGTGCCCAAGACGGACGACGGCTGGATGGCTCCCAGCCAGCCCCCCCCAACCCCCCCCTGGGAGCCGATCCAGGAGGCCTCCGACAGCCAGACCGTGACCAGACAGCCTCCTGGGGGGAGGCTGGCTTCAATGCAAGGTCAAAGGGTCCAGACGTGGGGCGGGGGTCCTGCTGGCAGGCTTCCCTCCCAGGCAATGCCAGGCCACAGGAAGGACCCTTAAGGGAGGCTCCTTTTCTTGGCCCAAGCACTCAAAGCCCCTCCCTTGGAGATGTGTGCTTTGGTGGGCTGGGCATGTACCTGCCCCCCCTCCTCAGAAAAGGTCCAAGCCCCCAGACTGGTCCTACTCTGCTGAGAGCCCCTGTCCACCTCCTGGGCCTCTACAGTCCTCCACAGCAGACGGACTGGACCACCCAGGGACCAGGAAGTTCTGCCACAGGCATGCACGGTCCTTTTGGGGGTGCAGCCACCCCCTCTGAGCCCCAAGGCCCAGAGCTGGCCGTGGAGGGAGTCCCTGCCAGGCACATTCCCTGCCCTCTTCCCTTCTCACGGGCACCTCACCTTGCGCAGCCACCACCCCCAGCCTAAATGGCACCACTTACCCAGAGGGGGTCTCCTTCCAGGGGGCCCATCATAGCCAGGAAAAGGGGCTGCTGCAGGAGGGCAAAGAGGGCACTGACGAGAGATTGCAGCCCAGTCAAGCTGCCAAACTGCGTGGAGGGATACCTGGGGGAGGGGGGGAAAGGTGCAAGTGACCCACACATGTCTGCAGCTGCTGAGTGGAGACCCTCCCTCTGCCCGGGTCCCTCGGTGTGGTTTTGCATGTGTGTGAGATTGGGGAGAGCGACAGTGGAGTATTGGGGTCTCTCTGCAAAAAAGGAAGCAGCTGGGCCGGGGCCGGGGGCCCTCCTGGCTTGCTCGGCCTGGAAGCCTCCTCAAGGCCGGCCCCTCCCAGAGGAGCCCAGCCCCCCCCCCCCCATTGCAAAGTGCTGAGTGCGGAAGGCTGGCGCAGAGCAGGAGCCTGGGAGGCAGGTGTGCCTGGCTCCGCCTCTCCCGGTTGAGCAACCCTGGGAGCTGCACCCAACGCCCTCCGTGACCCCACAGCCCGAAACCTCCTGTCCAAAACAACTCCAGGCTGAGCAGGACAACAACATGTGAGTCAGCCCTATAAAGCGCCTGCCTCAGCTGCAACTGGATCCAGGGCCTGTCTGTGCGCGTGCGTCTGGGTGTGTGTGTGTTTGTCTCTGTGCGTGTCTCTCTGTGTTTGTGTGTGGGGCTGTGTCCCTGTGCGTGCCTGTGTCTGTGTGTGTGTGTGAGAGAGAGTTTGTGCCTGTGTGTGTGAGAGAGAGAGAATGACCGGCCAGCCAGGCTAAGAAACCAGGAAATGCGAGGGGGGGCAGGGGGGAGAAAGCGAGACCTGGATCCGGGCCCAGGGAAAGCTCTCCGGGGCAGGCGGGCCCTGGGGGCGGGGGGGGGGCCCTGAGCCCCTTTCAGCTGCCTTCCTTGGGGCGCTGAGGGTTCGGGACGGAGGGCCAGCCGGGCAGGAGGAAACTGTTTGCCTCCCAGGGAAGGCAGCCTGGCCTGAGCTGACCTCGGCCTCCGTCGGGGAGCTGGGGAGGCAGGCGGGGGCGGGCACACCCGCTCTGGAGCAGCACCCAGAGGTGCCGGCCAATATCCGGAGGCAAAGCCAGGCGGCAGGGAACGCAGGGAGGAGGAGGAAGACGTGACCCAGAAACGGGGTGACCCACTTTGCGATGGGCAGCTGAGGAGGGGGTGCTGGACTTACACAGCAGCATAGAGACCCCCGACGGCCGAGTGAATGAAGCCTCTGACGATGGTGTGCAGGATGAAGGAAAGGATCTGCGAGGGAGAGCGGGGAGACCCCCTTCAGAGCCAGGAGCCCCCGCAGGACCCCCTGCCCCTGCCCTCCTCCCTCCAAGCTCTTGAGTGGAGCCGGGACCCCCCACACGGCGGTGGAGGGGGTCCCCCAGGACAGGGCCAAGCCGGCCAGCCTTTCCCCCAAACATACCCCGCAGGCCCAGCTGCCCCCCTTCGCCCACGTCCCCCTCCTTCACCTGCAAAGGCAAGTTGGGGATCAGGCAGGTGACCCCAAAGCCCACCAGCAGCACGTTGGTGAAAGCGAAAGCCCGGGTGGCGTTGCAGATCTTCTGGATCCGGCGGTCCCGAGGTTTCTTCTTCTTCTCACCCCTGCAGGCGGGAAGAAGAGTCACACACGGGCTGCCCCCCATCAAGCCCCCAGGGCCAAGGAGGGCTCCTTCCCTGCCTGCTGCTCCGGTGCCAGCCAGTGCCCGGTGACCCTTTCCCTACTTCCAAGGGCTCTGCTTTCCCAAGTAACCTCGGCCTTCTGCCAGAGACTGCCAGTCCCTGACAAACAAGGCCCGCAATGACGGCACTGCGGTTCCTGGCCCAGTGACCCAGTTGCCTCACGGCCTCCCATCCGGGCAGGGCCCTTCCCTGCGGCAGGTGGCACTCCTGCACCCCACGGCGTGAGCTGCCAAGGGCGTGTGGGAAGCGGCACCCCTTTCCTAAGCTTCAGAGGGGAAGGAATGCAGGTTGGGCACACAGCTGGCAGGGAGGCACCCCACAGCTGCCCCCGCCCACTGGCCACGTACGGGGGGCTGGCGTCTCCATTGTCCTCCTCCTCAGGGCTGTCGTCGCACTCCTTCAGCTTCCAGTCCATGATGTAGCCAATCACCGGTGCCGTCAGGAGGCAGAGCAGCTGCAAGACTCCGAAGACGGAGCTGTAAAGACCCACTGGAAGACAAGTGGACAGGCCCCATCAGGGACGAGAAACCCCCAACCAGACCCCCCCTTGCAGGAGGCCAAGCACGGGGCACCCAGCCTGTCCAGTCTCTGTTATGGGCCCCAGGGCAGAGCTGCGCAGCCCGGTGGACCCAGCAAGAGAGGGCATTGCCCCCTGCCTGGCAGAGGGCGCCCCAAGCTGGCTCTGGATCCGGCCTGGAGAAGGAGAGGCAGAGCCAGGAAGCAGGCAGAGCTGGGGCTGAGAAGGGGCTGGGGTCAGCCCCCCCCCAGGCCACACCGGGAACCCCGGGGGGGCCTCCGAAAGCTCTGCTCCGCGAGGTCCTGGGGGAGGCAGGCACAGGAGCAGGGGGCCCTGGTGGGCAGGCACCCCCTGGCCCTCTCCCACCACTCTCTCCTCCCTCCCTCCCGCCCTCCCTCCTGCCCTCGGGGAAAGCAGCGGGCCGATTCCTCTGCTTCAACGGATTCCAGGTTTAACAGGCCCAAACTGGCTGTCACTACGCAAGAGGCGCGCATGGTTTCACCCTGTTGTGCAAAAGACACGGTGCTGCTGCCGGGGCAAACTCCGCCTCCCTCCCGGCTTCCTTCCAGCAGCTATAAATAGGGGCCTGACGCAGAGTCTGCGGCCTTCTCCCCCTCCCTGTTGTTTTTCTGCTTTTCAGGGGGCAAACTGGCCCCTCTGACCCACTGGCTGAAATGCCCCCCCCTCCTTCCTCCCCCCCAGTAGCAGCCGGATCCCCCAGGGAGCAGCAGTGCGCTGCCCAGGCTCCCAGCACCCTGCTTGTCATGGCAACACAGCTGGAAGGAGCACCACAACAGCCACAAGCGCCTGCCTGCCTCGCAAAACAGCCTCTGCTGGGGGGGGGGAAGAATGGGGGGGCATCTGGGCCCCAGCAGGCAGCACGGGGCCATCTGGGTGGGGGGGGACCCTTGGGTCCTGCCCTCCTTGCCTTCTTTCAGACATAAATGGCACCCAAACGCGCGGTGGCCGTCACAAGACCTTCCGTGCCCAAAAGGTGGGCGTCTGTTCCCTTCTCTGACTGGTGCCCATTCCCCCCCCCCGCCAGCATGGCCACCAAGATGTCTGAGGGGGGAAGGGCTGGGCTCTCAGCAGCCGGCTGTGGGCGCGGTTGAAGGACCAGCAGCCGGAAAGCAACTGCCAGCCTTGCGAGGTAGCCCAAATAGGAAGCAGACCCAGATGAATTAATTCATTTCTCCCCTCTGTTTATCCTCCAGAAAACTAGGGAGGGTCCCCTTCTGACGCGCTTCCCGTGCTCCCCTCCCCCGACCGAGCTGCCTCTGATCAGATGTTGCCGAGGCCACGGGGGGGGCCTCCTCCGCTCTTCCACGGCCACTCCCACCGGTCACTGTGGCCCCTGAGGCGGTCTCCGAGTGCCAGGGGTCAGCCAGATGGAAGCCGGGTTCCCCCAGGCCCCGACGTGGGTCTCCCGTGGGCGGGAGAGGGCCCCCACCTGTCTCCAGGTCGCCCTCCACCAGGAACTCCAGGATGTTGTTCATGGCGCCCATGTAGAAGATGAGACGGAGCTGCGTGACGCACATGGTGACCAGGCTGAGCAGCAAGATGGGGCTGAAGACGCTGTGCATGAAGGATGGGGAAGCTGGGGGGAGGGGGGCAAGTGGGAGCGGGGGGGGGGAGGGAAGAAAGGAAAGATCCATCAGGCTTTTCCCAGGAGATGCCACAAACAGGGCTGGCAGAACTGTGGGGTCCGTCGGCCACTTCTCCTGGGCCCAGAGGCAGGGCCCCAGGGCCACCCCCCAAAATGGCTGCCTGGTGGGATCAGGGCAAAGCTGCCTGGCCCAAGACCTCAGGGTGGTGCGGGCTGTCCGAGCGGTCACCTCCTCCCACTTCAGCAAAGCCCCGGGCTGTGTCCTTTCAGGGGCCACTCCAGCCCTCCGTGAAGGGAACTCCGGGGGGCAGGCAGCAATTTCACCCCAAAACTCTCTATCACCAGAAGGGAAAGGTCTCCTTACAGCCTTTCCATTTTGGCTCACTGAGGGCAGGAAAGGCTGCTGGGCAGAAGCGGACCCCTTGCCCTTTGGCCCCTGAGGTCAGACCAGGCCCACAGGGCCCGGGGTGCAGAGAGGGCCTCCCGAGAGACCCCCAGTTCTTGCAGGCAGGAGAGGCGGGCAGCCCTGACTCCTTGTGCTGGGAGTTCCGAGATGACCGTCTTCCAGAGGGGAGGGGGGGCTACCCAATGAAGAGACCCCCTCTGCAGAAGCCACACTGCAGCAGGGGCCTGCCAAGCTGCCCATCCAACTGGCACGGCAGCAGCACCCAAAGTGTGCGAAGCCAGGAGGCAGACGGAGCGGTCAGCCACGGCCCCTGCGCGGGATCCTCACCTGCGCTGTCCGGCTCGCACTTCACCTCCAGATCCACCGTGGAGAAGCAGAGCTTGTTGCCGTCCTGCAGCGCCGGGGCCTCCTTGTTGCCCTTCATGGAGCTGCCCACACTGAGGCGGCGGCCGACCGTGGTCACCTGCTTGTAGAACTGCTTCCCGGTGATCTTGTGGTCAAAGCCCAGCCAGCTGAACTTGATCTTCACCCTGGTGGCGGAAAGGTCGGTCCTGCTGGGTCTTGGCCCCAGACCGGAGGAGCTCCTGGGAGCAACGTGGACACATCTGGCCTTGCCAGGGACCCTCCCTCTTAAGGGGCATCTCCAGCTGTGAAAGGCCGGGGAAGCCACTGCCTGGGGAGGGGGGTAATCGATGGCTGCAAAGCCAGGCCGTTCCGGGCAGAGCAGCAGCCAGCACGGGAAAGCCAGCCCTGGCATCCATTCACCAGGAGGGCCCGGCTGAAACGGGTTCCTGGGCGGCTGGCAGAAGGGGGGGGGCTCCCTGGCACAACTCTGCCCATGTTCACCACTTGAGGTTCTGCAAAGCTCTGGAAGGACTGAGTGGCCCTCAGGTGGGCGGGCAACGCAGGGCCCCTGCCCCACCCAGCTTGCCCACGCCTGCCCCCCTGCCAGCCACTCACGTGTAGTCCATGTCCTCGGGGCCTGGGAAGGGCTCCAGCGGCCAGTTGAAGAAGCAGTTGAAGAAGACGAGGCCCGCACAGCCGGCCCAAATCAGCAGGATGAGGATGAAGGAGGCGCCCAGGTCGTAGATCACCTGGGGAGCAGAAGGAGCCGGCTGAAGAGAGGTGGGGCTGAGGCCACGGTGGGGGGGGGATTTGTGGGAAGAGCTCGGCCCTTAGGGGTCAGCCCCCATGGGCCGTTTCTGCAGGCAAAGTGCCATGGCTACAATGGGGCTGGGCGGTAAGCAGCCCCAAGGCCGGCCCTCCCGTTGGGAATGTCACGCACATGGCGACTGGAGGTGGCTTTGGAGCTGGGTTAAAGTTCACTCTGGCGTAGCCCCTTCCTCCAGCGTCAAAGGCGGCCTGTGGGGAGCCCATGGAGCCCCCCCTGAAGCTCTTGAGGCAGGAGGAGAAAATGGAGACGCTCCTCAATTCCCCTCCCCCTCTCCAATGTGCTCCAACTGCCAGCCCGAGCACTGCAACACGACCCCCATGAAAACAAGGGGGTGGCACTTGGGTCAGCCGTCCTGGGAGAGGCCCTGCAGGCCAGCTGCCAACTGTGCCAGGTGAAGTTGGCCGCCAGTCCACGCAGCTGCCTTGCCTGTGCCAGGTGAAGTCGGCCGCCCAGCCCGCTCACCCCAGGCACTCCCCCAAGCCCCCCCACGAGGGCAGCCAAGCACCCCCCTCCCCCCCATCCCTGGGTCTGCCTGTGCCCTGGGCCAACGTCTGGGGCTGCAAGAACAGCTGTGTTTTCCACACAGCCTCCCCTTCCTGGAAATGCACCATGGGTTCCACAAAAGAATACAGAGAAGAACAACAGAGAGGGTCAGGGGACTGGAGGCTAAAGCATATAAGGCCTCCTTTGACGCTGGAATTGGGTATGTCTCGTTTAACGAAGAGGAGGACGAGGGGGGACAGGACAGCAGCCTTCCAGTATCTCAGGGGCTGCCCCAAAGAAGAGGGAGTCAAGCTCTTCTCCAAAGTGCCTGAAGGCAGGACAAGAAGCAAGGGATGGAAACTCATCAAGGAGAGAAGCAACCTGGAACTAAGGAGAAACTTCCTGACAGTGAGAACAATTAACCAGTGGAACAACCTGCCTCCAGAAGCGGTGAATGCTCCAACACTGGAAGTTTTTAAGAAGAGACTGGACAGCCATTTCTCTGAAATGGTATAGCAGGGGGTTGGACTAGATAACCTCCAAGGCCCCTTCCAACTTTATTATTATTATTATTAAACAGTGCAGAAATGGGTTGCCATTTGCTACACAACTTTCAGTAACCATGCAAAAAGAGGTGTTGTGTGTTTGTGAGCACAGGTGTGCGTTAAATTCCATCAGGCCTTTGGCTTTCACTTGTCCAGGCGCCGTCCTGTATTCCTTCCTGCAGCTGGTGGGTGTCTCGGCCAGCCCCTTCCTCTTATGGGCTCCTGGGGGGCTCTATCACTGTGCTGGGCGCCAACGGGAGCCAACGAGAGTCTGGCACCACCTCAGTTGGATAAAGTTGGTGACCCCGGGGGAGTTGGGGAGGTTTCCTAGTCACGGGGGGGGGGGGGGGGGGGGGGGAGTGGAACCGGGCTGCCATTCCCAGCCTGCACTGTCCCCCTCCCGCAGCCCCCTCTTACCTTGATCCCGGGGAACGTCACTGCCGAGGACGCGTAAGAGCCAATCATGAGGGCAATGAAGGTGGAGCGCAGGTCCCCGAACATGTTGGGCAGCTGGGAGGGAAGGAAGGAAGGAAGGAGGGAGGGAGAGGAGAGGAAGAGGGAGGGAAGGGAGAACAAGTGTGAGGGCAGAAAAGGCTGGCTAGAGGGAGGCTCTGCGCAGTTGCCTGTTTACTCAAGAGCAAGAGGCGAGGAAGCTGTAGGGGCGGAGGGGGGGTGATGGTGGTCCCTAGACCCACAATTTGGGAGGAAAAGGGGCAGGGGAGGGGGAGTGTTCCACCCGGACCTTCCACACCTTTGGCAAGGCTGGACTGGAGGCCATGTGGAGGGGAGGGGGGCGCTGTTTGATCTGACCCAGCCTCCTTCTAAGCTCCCCCAAATGAGGCGCGACTAAGGGCAGAGCACGGGGGTTCGCCCCAGTGTCAGGCAAGGGCACCCTCTGGGCCCTCACTCGGCTCAGGCGGACGTGCACAGGGAGGCCACGAGCCCCGGTCAAGGCCCATCACAGCAGGCATTTCCCTCCCCTCCCTAAGGTACTCAGGAAGGGTACAGAGCCCCCGTCTGGAAAGGGAGCCCCCCAAATCCCCTCCGGCAGGGGTGCTGTGGGGGCAGACACACCAATCTGGGGCAAGACGGGTGCCCATTAAGCCGCCCCATGCAAGGGGGCACAAGAGCTCGCCCTGCCCACCAGGGAAGTTGGCACTTACCGTGAGAGACGTGAAGGTCATGCACATCCCTCCGAAGCCGTTCAGCGACAGGGAGATGAAGATCAGCACCGACAGAGCTGGGACAGAGGGAGAAAGCGCTTGAACGCCAGCCAGTGCCCGCCAGGCCAGGAGCCCAGGGTGGGCATGCCTCGGGAGCCCTGCCCGTCCCCCAGCCCCCCACTGGGCAAGGCTCCCGGGCTCTCCCCCCCCATGGAGAAGCCACGCCCGCCCCTCCCCCCGCCTCTCCTCCCCAGAGCGCCCTGGGTCACACTCACAGTCCGGGTTGCTGGCCCCGTAGGCGATCATCACGCAGGAGACCGCAAAGCAGGCGCTGCAGAGGCACACAGGGAGGCCCATCAGTCCCTCGGGTCGGATCCCCAGGCCCCTCCCCATATCCGGGATCCTCGAACCCGCAAGAGGCCTCCCCTCGCCCACCGTGCCCTGCCTTCGAAAGGCTCCCCTCCACTGAGGCTCTGAGCCAGGGCCCAAGAGACGAAGCCTCCCCTGCCCAGCTGCCAGTCACCCACCCCGACGACGCAGGAAGAGCAGAGCCTTCTCTCCATGCTCCCTCCCCCACCGCCGGAGTTTGGGGGGGATTTTCTGCCCCCCCCAACAGCGTGCAGAATGGGGCCAGGAAGCAAGGTGTTTTCTCCCAGGAAGCCTGAATGGGCCAAGAACCCCCGATGGGGGGGGGGGCAAAGCAAAAGCCCACCTCCGCCCAGCCCAGCCCCCCTCCCCAGAAGCCGGGTGGATCTCCCTCCCTTGCACGTGGATCAAGTGGCTCTCCCTTCCCCCGCAGGCTCTGGGCGCCCCTCCCCCATCCCGAAGGCAGAGCCTGCCCGGCTGCTGGGAGGGGAGGGAAGCTGCCCCTTCCCCCCTGGTGCTGCGGGCGGGTGTGCTCCCCCCCCCAGAACTGCCCACCTGCCCAGCAGCCTCAGCTTGCGCGGACCGTATTTGTCCATGACGATGCCCAGGGGCAAGGTGATGGCGCTCAGCAGGAAGGAGCCGACGGTGAAGGCCAGATTCAGCATCTCGTCCTGCTCCTTGCAGATCAGCCAGCCGTTCATGCGGGCCACTTCCGGCTCTGGGGCTGCCGTCCCGTTCCCGGGCACCCCCGTCGAGTTCTCTGTGGGGGGGGGAGAAAGGGGCACTGCAGGAGGCGCCACTCAGGAGGCTTGAGCCCCCCACCCACGCCAGCTCTGCCCGGCACAGGAGGGACTCTCCTTCATCAATCGGACACCTTTCAGTTTTAAAAGACTGTTTCGATTTTAAACAAGGGAGCCCAGTATGTTTCAAAGGGACCCAGATGGGCTCAGAAGGCTTCCCGGGGTGGGGGGTGCTCTCTACCCCAAAGGTCCCTGCCTAGAGAAAAGGCCGGGTGAGCTGCGAGGGGAGATGCTAGAGCCGGGAGGTGGGCAAGGGCCTCCCTGCTAGGCGTGGAAGAGTGCCCCCCCCTCTCAACCTTCGGACTCAAGAGCCTGGGGACCCCTCGCCCTTGGGTGCCATGGAGGAAGCAGGCAAGGGCTCCAGCCTATCACCTGGTGGCATGGCCTCCCCAGGGCTCCCGTTCTTTAATTGTGACGTATTGTGTGACCGCAGGCTCCCAGCTGACCGACCCACACTGGTTTACAACATCAATTTGAACAATGCACCCATCAATTTAAGAGAATAAAAACAGGCAATAAATAACGATAAAACCATAAAACCATGTTATCGGAACAGCTATCGTGTGTGAGTAATATAAACCTGCATTAAGAAGGGGAGGCTGATTGATAGAAATGGGTTTTAAGTTCAACCCTGCAAAATTGGGTACATGGTGTCCTTCCAAGTGGTGGAAAGTCCCTGCAGTGGTGCCCCCACCCAGAAGACACCTCCCCCCTCCCGCCCCGGTTCCAGCCGAGGCTCCTCCTTTCGGGGGCACCTCCGAGAGGCCCTTGGCAGTGGGGCGGGGCTGCAAGGCTTCCAGCATCTCCGACTCTCTGCCGGACAGCCGAGGTGCCCCCAAGCTCGGAGGGGCAGCAGCCTGCCCGAAAGACCCCACCAGGCCCAGGGGACAGGGCAGCGCCAGAAGAGGAGACCACGGCCAAGGGGGGCTGTTTCTGATGCCGGCTTTTGCGTGCCCTGCCAGGGAGGCCTTTCAAGCCAAAAGATACCAGCCGGGAGAACCAGGGAGTCTCGGGGGCTCCGGGGTTCAGAGTAGGGCCAGGGAGCTACACCTCTTCGTGCAGAGAGGCCGAAACCCAGACTGGACCCCAGACTGAAGGGCAGAACTCCTTCCCAGGAAAGGCCCAGGGGGAGGAGGAGGAGGAGGAGGAGGAGAGCTACTTTGTGTGAAGGAGGCACCTCTGAGGGCGGGATCCAGGTTCTGGAACGTGTGGGCCCCGTCCAAAGCCCTTGCCAACATCCTACGGCCCTGCCTTTCTGCCAAGCCAAGGCCTCAACCAGGCTCAGATTTCAGCAGGTTTTGGAAAGGGACTTGAGCCACTGGACCCCTGTGGCCCAACCACGTCCTCTGGGTGTGGCTGCTTCCCTTTCGAGGGATGAAGACGGCCCCAGCGAGGCAAGAGCCCAGCCGTGGGGAGAGCCGGTTGCAGAGGGAAAAGCTGTGGACGGTTTGGGAGGAAGCGGGGGTGCCGTCTCGGGGCCCAAGAGAGGCACCCACAGATGCACCTTCAGCCGCAAGAGATCCAGCCTCAGAAATCACCCCTGCTTCCACCGGGAGAGCGCTGGGCGCACAAGGGCCCTCCGACGGCCCCACGAGGTGAAAGGGAGGGCAGGGACAGGGCGAAGGGCCAAGGAGATCCGTCAGCAGGAGCTAATATCTGCAGAAAGCCAGTCAGAGGCGCTCCCCTGCAGGAGGAGGCTGGGCTGCCAGGGCAGCTGAGCGCCCCACAAGCCGCCCCAGCACCAGAGGGAAGGGAGAGGGAGGGGGGCATCCCGCTGGCAGCGGGAGGCAGCCGGGGGCAAGTTAAGGGCCAGAAAGCTGAGTCTTGCCCCCCCCTTGGCTTCGGTCTCCTCCCCAGAGGGGGCCGGCTTCAGAGGGGCCAAGTGACTGAGGCAGCCAGGCGGGCACCTGGCAGAGGGGGCTTCACTCAAGGGCCGAAAGAGGCTGGGCGGCGGCAGGAGATGGGGCCAGAGGCACAGAGCACCCCACCCACCCTCCAGGGACATCGACATTCTCCCCAAAGCAAGGATGGGGGCACTTGCCTCCCCCCCCCCGCCCAGCCCCGGCCTCCCAAGTGCTGGGCAACCCTGGGCGGCTGGTCCACCTGGGCAGCCAGTTCGGCCCTCGGCGGCTTCCGTGGTTACCCCTTGCTTGCCATCCGCCACAGGAGGCCTCAAGCTGGATGCAGCCGGTTGATGCTGGATGCTCCCCCCCCCCGCCCGTAACCGTGAGACCACTTCCACAGGTGGCTCAGGAGAAACATTAACCAGCCTGCCAGAGGCACGGAGGAAGCAGGCAGAGCTGCCGGGGGGAGGGTGGGGGGAGAGGCCGGCAGAGAAGCCAGGCGAAGGGACAGTTACAGTTGGGGAGGCCAGGAGCCCCCAGGAGAGGTGGGCAGGTAGCCCCGGGCAGTGGGAGGGGGCACACCTATGTTGGGGTCTGGCAAGAGGGAGGCCTCTTCGCAGGTTCCTGCTCCCTCCACCTGCCAAGTTGCCCCCTCCTCACCCTAGGTTTTAAACCCTAGCAGCGGCTTTACCACAAACAGGGCTGTGTTTGTGGTGAAAACACAGCTGGGCTGGCAGGGACGCGAGTCTCCGGCCGCCCTTGAGGCGCTTCGGCCTGCCAGCCGCCTTCCTTGGAGGAGGAAAGCATATAGGGGGGTGCCCTGCGCTGGAGACCCAGCGGCTCTGGGCCAACGTGGGGCCAGACCCACAGCCACCTCGGTCAGCCTCCAAAGTGCAGCTGGCCCTCAAGAGACCAGAAGAGGCTGTGTGGTTCTGGCTCCCTTCTTCTAAGGCACTGGAGAGGAGGGGCAGCCCCATTGCCCAGGGCGGGCTCATTTCCCCCCCCCACTGCAACCCCAGCCAGGGCAGGAACCCTCCCCCCCCCACCATCATAGGCTCCAAACCATCCTGGAAACGGCGGAAGCAATTCAGCCATCTGGCTTCACATGCACATCTGGAGTGATTCATGGGTTGGCCATGCCCCTCCTTTGGCCCAGTGTCCCTCCGGGGCCTACGGAGCATGGCCTACTCGCACGGGGTGGGGGGGTGGGGAGCCGGGACAGGGCCAGGGTCCAGGGCCTGGGGTCTGCAGAAAAGCCACAGAAAACGCCCTTAAGGCGGTTCATGAAGACTGAGTGGGGCCAGGGACAAGGCGCTGCCTGAGTGTCACCTGAGGAGGGAGGATAAAACGAGGGGAGCCCCTGAACCAAGTCGGGCCACGGGCCACCCACAGCATCACTTGCCCACCGCCAGGGACACCCCCAGACACCGGGCTCCTCGGGCGCAAGAGCCACAGGCAAGCCGTATCTTAGGGCTGAGCCCCCACCACCAGCCCAGCAAGCCCCAAAGGGGCTCCCTTGAGCCGTGGCCATCCCCCCCCCGTTACAAGATGGCTGCCCCCAGGCGAGGTCAGGTCAGCGAGCAACACTGCAGAAACTGACTAGCTTTCGCCAGCCCAGGAAGGAAAGGGAGGGAGCCGGCAGGGCCCCCCGGCGGCCCCCCCCACGCCCCCACAGCCTTCAGCCGCTTGCCCCCTCCAGCGGGAACCGGCTGTCATGGCCGGCAGCTGCAGGGACCCTGAGCGGATGTGGGGAGGCAACTCAGCACTTCAGCCGGAAAACGCCAGCTCAACAGGCAGGGCTGCTGCTGAGTCGGAGTGGAGCAAAGTTGTTGCAAGGAGGCCCTGATCCGGCTGCAGCCGGCCACAGGACACACCCTGCTCTCTCTCTCTCTCTCTCTCTCTCTCTCTCTCACACACACACACACACACACACACACACAGAACCCCCCTCCCTGGTGCCCCTCCTGTGAGGAAGAGCAGGGCCAGCAAAGTGCAATGGAGAAGCAGGGACCCCACCCGAAGTTCGGCTTGCCCTGCTCAGGTTCCTGCCAGGCAGCAGGTCTGGAGAGCCCCCAGCTGAGAAGGAGACCTCTCTGGCTAAGCCCCCCTCCCCACAAGACAGCGGGGGGGGGGGGGAGAGGAGGCTGTTTTGCTTCTCAGCAACAGAAGGAATTCCCCAGAAAGTCCAGAGGACAAGACTCAGTCGGGAGAGGCAGCACCAGACTCCCTGCAGACAGGGGATGCTGAGGAGGAGCAGACCCCCCCTTCCCCCCTTCCCCCTCTGCTGCAGGAGACACATCACAGGAAGCAGCCCCCTCCCCGGACTGGCTCAGGGCTGCTCCAGGGAGAAAGGAAGGAGAGGAGTCCCTCTTCGGCAGCCCAGCTGCCTTCTCCCTCCTGAAAGCTCAGTTGCTCGCTCTGGGCAGGCCCAAGAAAAGAGGGGGGGGGGAATCACTCCGGTTTGCCGCTTGGGTGGCCTTGACGGGGGGGGGCTAAGCCGAGCCATGGGGTCAGCGGAGTTTCCCTGGGTTAAACTGCGGTGTGTGAGAATATGCAACGGCCCAAGGATGGCTGCGGGAAGGAAGGGGATGGCGGTCAGAGCTGGCACTGAGGGCACCAGCCTTTGACTCTCACCTGTGGGTCTTCGTCCCCCCCACCCCACATCCCGCCGATGCTCAGTCCAGTCCGTTCCGGGGCCGAGTCCTCACCCGCCCTCTCCTGCCAGCCTAGAATCAGCTGGTTCTGCGGGATCTTATCGTTTTCCTTCTTGGATAAAATCTCTGCCACGGCAGCTTTTTATCAAGGTCTCAGCCTGTTCAGACCCTGTAAAAGATTGACCGGGGTCCAAAGGGCAAGGCTGATGGGGGGGGGCAAGGAGGAATGGAGACAGAGGCAAGAGCTTCCTCCCCCCCCCAAGCCTTGCCCAGTGTGGCTGATATCTTTGGAAGAGACCGCAAAGACTCCCAAGAAGGAAAAGGATTTATGGGGAGGGGTCCAAAGGCTGTCCTGGCCCCTCCCAGTCCAAAAGCCAAGTAGCCAGTCTAACCTAGAGGCGGCCTAGACAGTGGCGGGCAGGAACAGGAGACGGCTCCAGCCCCTCTCCCCAAAAAGAGACCGCTCCTGGTGGTCTCGCAAGAGATGCCCCTCCCCCCAGAGTCCCTCCCCCACTAAGCAGCCAGAGGTGGCCCACACAGGCCAGATTGCCCAGGGGGGAGGGGGGGCTGACTTGCCCAGGAGGCCCCCCCCATGGAGCCCATGTGGCAAACACCTGGTGCTCAAGAGGGCCGGGCAGGGCCGGCCAGCCCACGAAGGGGCTTCTTACCTGGGAGGGAGCAGAGGTAGGAGTAGAAGCCCTCCGACTTGAGCATGATCAGGAGGGATCCCCAGCCCAGGAGAACGGCGGAAAAGAAGAGGTTCTCCACGACGGCCGTGCAGGCCATCCACCAGCGGCGCCGGTGGGCTGTGGCAAGAGTGGGAGCCATGATGGTGGGCGGCAGCAGGTGGGGGTGCTCTTCTTCACCAGGAGGGTCTTCTGATCTGTGGGCACACAAAGTTTTTTCTTGAGCCCCTTTTTTCCTTTGGGGCTCCCTTTCTTTCCAGACAATGGCTGCTGCCTCTTCCCAGCACCCTCACCCCCATTCCTCCCCAAACGTTCTCAGAAGACGCAGCTTAAAAAGAATGAAAGGAGCCGTAGGGTAGAAAAGGAACTCAGAGATCATCTGGCCGCTCCTGCAAATCCCCCAGCAGAGGGTCATCCAGCTTCTGCTTAAACGCTTCCAGCAAAGCAGAGTCCACCCTCCCCCAAGCAGCCAGGCCCATTCTTGGACAACTCATCCTGGTGCCCACTCTCCAGCCGGGCCAGCTAACCCCCCCCCCCGTTTCTTCTCAAGAGCCCCAAAATGTTCGTGCTCAGAGGGGATTGGTGGGAGAAGAGACTGGCCAGCGGCTGAGGGCCGATCCAGGCAGCCAGCAGAAGGTCCCTGCAAGGGGATCTTTAAAGGGTGCTGGGAGGAGGGAAGCTCAGCCGGCAGAGATTGGATCAAGCAGCAGCAAGATTAAGGGTCCAAACCCTTGATTTATTTTATCGGGACTTCTCCAAAGCACTGGATAAACTTATCAGCCTTGGGATAAGAGGATGAGGTCAGCATGATAGGTCAGCAATGTGGCTCAACCAGAGGAAGGGGGGGCCAAGTGCCCGGACAGCAGTGGAGGGAAGTCAAAATGATCCAGAGGCAGCCAATGGCCGGCTGGCAATGGGGGGGGGGGGGCTTAGGTGGGGCCAAGTCATTCAAGACAGCAAAATAAAAGAGTGGCTGGGGAGGGGGGCAAAGAGGGATGCCCCTGGCCAGAACACCCCCAAAGTGCCCCTAGATTTACTCCTGGGGGGGTCTGGGCAGGGTGGGGGGGGGGAAATGCCCCAATGGGCTGGCCTGCTCCTTCTCTTCACAGCTAGCAGCAGCTTTGGGGAAAAGGGGGAAAGAGTTAAGGGGGGGTCTGGGAATGGGTGCCTGGCCCAGCTGCTTAGGAGAAAAGCAGAAGTGGGGCGGGGGAGACAAGAGAGGGAGCCGAAACAGGGAAGCACAAAAGGACCCGAGATTAACTGATGCGACCCCCCCCCCCGTCTAGAGGCCTCTGGGCAGCTTGAGCTGTGACACTGGAAAGGCCCCGGGCCCTGCGGCCACCTCATCAGGGGCCCCAAAGCCCGGACAATGGGCAGAACAAGAGGAGCTCCGGCGGGGGAGGAGGGCAGAAGGGGAAGGAAGGGCCCCGTCCTATGACGGGTTGGTCACAATAGATCAACCGACCCCCCCTATGTAGACGCCTTGAACCGAAACACCCAATGTCTGGAAACCTTGGGGTGGGGGCGCAGGGGGCCTCATGAAGACCACCTGGGATGGAAGTGGGCTAGCAAGGACCCCGCCCCACTTCAACAGTTGATCTCCTACTGGGGGGGCTGGGACACCGCGCTGAGTGTCTCGCCAAAGACCCGGCCCTTTGGGGGAGGAGGGGGGCTCTCTAAACCAACACATCCCCGGGGGGGAAATCACCCGCTTTGGATGTCTGCTTGCCCCCGGGGTGGGGGGTGCAGGACAAGAGCCCGAAGTTGGGGGGGGGGTTCTCTCTGAGCCTATTCCTCCCACTCGGGCGCAAGGGACAGGCGGACGCGGCAACGGGGGCAACGGGAGTCCCGGAGGCCGGCTGGGAAACGCGGAGGGAGCGGAGGCCCTGCAGAGATCCGTCCTTCCCCGCGGAAGGAAGCCAAGCGACTCCCCCCCGCGTCCCTCCCCAGCGTGCTCCAGCCGGGCCGGCGCCCACCCCGTGCGATCACCTGGCTGCCCAGCTGGATCCGGCCGGCGCTGCGAGGCTGCGGACGCGGTGGCGACGCTTCTGCTGCTTCGTGCCCGGCGCAGCGCCGCGTCTTTTATGCCGCGAGGCGGGAAGGGGGAGCCAGGCGGCGCTGATTGGCCCCGGCGCCTTGCCAGCCGCCGCGTCTCGGCCAATCGGACAGCGCGCCGCCAAGCCAAGGTGGCGAGGCGGGCAAGCGGGCTCTCCTGCCGAGAGGGGCGCGCGGTGTGTGTGTGTGTGTGGGGGGGCTGCGGCTCCCTTTCCCGCTGGAGCCCGCGGAACGGCCGGCCACGCGTAGCTCCCTCGGCGACCCTCCCGTTTTCGCGCTCTCCGTAGGCCGGCGTCGCTTCGTTTCGCCGGGCGTAAGTCTTAAGTCCCAGCCTCGATACTTGCTCCGGATCCTGGCCGACGTTGGCCGGACAGGCCGGCCCTCGCCCGTGAGGCCTCTGCTTTGGAGGCGGCCGTTGAACTTAAGCTCCGCGGAGCCTCAGCGCTAGAATCGCCTCGGGCGCGCCGGACGGTTCCGACGGAGCCCCGGGGGTCGTCTTTGGCCCCCGCCGAGCTCCGCGGAGCTGCCTGTACCGGGAGAAGGAAGGGCAGGGACCCGGGTGTGTGGGGGGGGAGCAAGGAAAGGAGCTTCCCCAGGGCGCCCCTCTCTCCCCCCCCCGGCGTCCCAGCAGGACGACCCGCCCCCCGCCCCGCAACTGCCGCCGCCTGGCAGAGACGGGCCGGGGCCGGGGCGAAGGGCGTCGGGCGCCCCTCGGAGGCTACGGGTCCCGCCTTCGCCTGCCTGCCTGCCCGCGGCTGTCGCCGGAGCTCTCCTGCGGATTCTTCCGGGGCCCTGAGCAAAGGCGTCCCTCCGAGCGGGGCCTGTCGCCTCCGGCACGCAACCCGGGCTGCCCTCGGATTCCCTCCCCGGCGGCCCCGCTCTTGAGGGCGATCGCCGTGACCAAAAAGTCCCCGCGCCGGTGCTCCTCTTTCCCGGCTGGGTTGGTGAACAAAGGCGGCCGCCGGTCCATCCCTTCGCAGGGAAGCTTCGGCTGAGAGGTCCCAGGCGGTCGGCGCCTCTCTGCCCGGGGGATCGGTCGGGGCTCTGGCCGGGCGGCTTCCAAAGCCGTGAATTTCTCCACCTCGCAGATGATCCGTCTGAAGCGCCCCCTGGTCGCCTCCCCCGCTTGTGCTTCAGCCTGACAGGCGGACCGGAATTCTCCCGGGGCTCCTCCGCCACAGGGCGACAGGCGCTTCCCTGAAGGAGGGCCGGTTGCTCGGGTCCTGAGGCAGCCAAGTCCCCCCAAACGCTCACACATCCCCGCCTGCCTGCCTGCCGGTAGCCCTGCTCCCCTCTGGGGTCTTTGTCAGGGTGTGTGTGCGTGTGTGCGTGCACCCTCCGGAAGATTGGAGGGCCATCCAGGTGTTTTTAGCCAACTGGAGAGGAGCATCGGGGTGGTAAAAACGGAACACGTGACCTTATCCAGGGTGAGAGGGGCCTGCAGACCCCCCAGAAGTTGTCCTGGGACTCTTTGTGACTTCTTCCACAATTTTCTGCTGTGCTCTTGAAGAGGTTTTTGCCCCTCCTGAGAAGAGAGTTGGACAGTGGCAGCATGGCTTTTCACACCGGCACCTTGCACGTGGCATAGTTGTGATTGTGAAGCCAGGCAACAAACTGCAACATTGGTCTGGTGTGTTCATTCAAACCGCGTTGAAGGACCTGAGATGTTGTTGTGATAATATTCAGAGGCAAGATCAGGCACCCTTCGGAGGACCCAGGAGGAGTGAGGACTTTTCCACCAAAGAGGGGAGGTGGGCTCGGGGTGCAAAGGGTGCTCAGATTTGACCTTTTAATCAGGGGCCCTCCTTACCCCCCAAGGGCCAAGGGGGTGTGAAACACACGTCCTAGGCCGGCATCTCAATGCTTCCGTTTGTGCTCTGGGCAGAAGTCGGGTTCAGCATATCATGTGGGCCCAAAAGACTGCACTAACTAATCCAAGGTTTAGTGAACCATAAATTATAAACCACGGTTTAGTTAACCATAAACCACCGTTGACTGCCACAGACCAGCAAGGGGACAGGCCAGGAAGAAGTAACCGTGGTTATTAGTCAAGCTAGAATCATTTTAATCCCAATTATGAGCCCATACAGTTACTGCTGTCATAACTCTCCTCCGTCCTTTTGATGAATGTTTTGTTCAGGTCTTCCGGGGGTCTTGATCGGGGGGGGGGGGGCTCCCAGTGAGGCTTGGGGCAAAAGGCCCCTCCAGCCTCCGCAGACGCCCAGCCTCTGTCGGAGACTCCCGGGTGAGGCTGGTGCTCTGCCAGAGGCAAGTGCCCCCTGCTGGCCACCACTGGCAGCTCCCCAGGCCCTTCCAAGGCTGGGTGCCCACGGGCAAAAGAGCCCAGCTGTGGGCAGCAGGGGAGGCATCTATCCGAATGCCAGACTGTTGCCAAAGACTCTTTTCTGAGCAGAAGGGAAAGGAAGGGCTCCGTGGGGCGTCAGGCAACCACAGGCAGGCTCCGGGTTCAAGTGTTTCCAGTGGCGAGGGCGGCCTCCCAAAAGATGGAAGGTTAGGGGCCCAATCCCTCCTGGGGCCCAGCAGGATTGGCCTCCTCCACGCAGGACCCCTTGAAGCTTCGCTCCCCCCTTGTTTGTGGGAGGGTGCTGGGGCAAACCCAGAGGCAGGGCACGTTTGCTTCCCTGGCTGAGCCCCTCCAGGGGACTCATGGGTCCAGGCTGCTGCTGCTCCCTCCACCTTCCACCTTCTCGTCAGGGGCCAGCAGGCCTTGAGCTTCAGCCATGCCAGGGCCCGTCTCCGCGGCCAACTTCCTTGGCAGCTTCTTCAGGCTCCTTGGCCAGGTGGCCTCCTGCTGCCCACTCCCCCAATGCTGTGGGACGGCCAGCGGAGGGTCTTTGTTGCCCCTTCCAGCTTGGCCCACGGTCACGTAAATGGTGGTGATGCTGGGCTCATGGATGCAAGCTTCCACAGCGGCTGCCTCCGGGGGCTCCGCTCTCTGCGCCAGGGGCCGGGAGCCGCCAGCCCAGCTCCCGTGACCTCTGGGAGGGTGGCCTGCAGAGGCCCGGCCACTGTCCTCCCAGGGAGTCGGTGCCATGTTCTCGTAGCAGCTTCTGCCCGGGGAGAGGCCTGAGGCCCCCTGCAGAGGAGGAGCACCTGGGACTGAGCTCTCAGAGGCCGTTGGCTTCCGGGCAGGGCTGAGGGCCTCTGGGGGGGCCCTGAGGCCCTGAGGGCCAAAGTGGGTCCCTTCTGCAAAGGAGACGGAGGGCCGCTTGCCCTTGGCGATGCTGGAGGTGCGAGGGATGGCAAAGGGCGAGGGGTGCACCGGTGTTGCCTCGGGGAGAAGGCTGCACTCTGGCAAGGCTGAAAGAGCAGAAAAAGGGATTTAAAAAAAAAAAAAAGTCTGGACTGGGTTCACTCTAGCGGGACACTAACACAATACAGTCTCTGCACCCCCAGCCAGGTGTGGAGGTGCAAGGAGCATAGCTGAGCTGGCCTCCTGGGGGGCCTCATCCCACCACACCTGGAGGTCATGGCATGCCTACAGCTGAGCCTCCTCTGTGCATTAGGCACCAGCAGCCCCCGTCCTTCAGGCCAGAGCCAAGCCCATAGCAGGGCCGCAGCATCCCCCCCACCCCCGCCATGAGGAGGGCTGCCCTAAAGAAGAGGGGGGGGGTCCACCTATTCTTCAAAGCCCCTGAAGGCAGGACAAGAAGCAACGGATGGAAACTAATCAAGGAGAGAAGCAACCTGAAATTAAGGAGAAACTTCCCGACTGTGAGGACAATTATCCAGTGGAACTCCTTGCCTCCAGAAGTTGTGGGTGCTCCATCACTTCTGGAGGTTTTCAAGAAGAGGCTGGACAGCCATTTGTCCAGAACAGTCTCCTGCTTGTGCAGGGGGTTGGACTAGAAGACCTCCAAGGTCCCTTCCAACTCTGTTATTCTGTTGCAAGCTCCCTCCCTCCCTCCCTCCCTCCCAAGGGATCAGCAGCAGCGAAATCAGAGCAGGACATTTGGGGACTTGCTCAAAGTGTCTTTGGGCCCAGAGGCTGCTTTTCCCTGGCTTGGCGCTGAGACCCTTTAGCACAGTGATGGCAAGATTTAGGCTCACTGGGGAGGGGATCCCCTACCTCTCCCCCCCACTGGCACTCCTACCTTCACTGGGGGGGAGAGCAGACTGCGGCCCTTGGCAGCCCCCCCTTTCTTTGCTGACTCCCTCGGAGGAGGAGGAGCAGAAGGAGCTGTCCGAGGGCCAGGCAGCAGATGTTGGTTCGATGAAACTGGGGTTGAAGGGCGCCTCCGGGTCTCGGTGGGTGACTGGGAGAGGACAAGCATCAGAGCAGGGATTGGCTGTCAGGCACCACCCTTCCCACCCCAGGCCCTGCCCCTCGACACCCCCCCCCCTCGGCTTCTGGGACAGCAGGCAAGCAGGGGGGCCCAGAAATACAGACCCCTTCCTGCAGAAGCTTGTGCTTGTGGGCAGCCCCTCACCTGTCACCCGTGGAAGCTTGGAGCCCCCTCGTGAGAAGCAGGGAAAGCTGGAAGGGATGCTGGGCAACAGGGCCACCAGGCGGTGCTTCGCTGGAGGGAAGCGATCCTGCTCGGCCCCTGGCGCCCTAAGAAAGAGGGGGCGCTCAGACCGGGGGGACCCCCATTTCCCCTGTCCAGGCCTTCTTCTGGCTCTGTCCAGGCCTTCTTCTGGCTCTGTGTGTGTGGGGCTCTCACCTGTCCACAGAGGCTGCCCCATGGAGGCCGTAGCAGCAGCAGCAGCAGCAGCAGCAGCCCAGCAGGAACAGGAGCAGGAGGGGCCCCAGGATGCCTGCCAGGAGGGCCCCCCGGCCTTGGACTCCTGGCAGAGGAGGGTAAAAGTCAGAGGAGCGAGGAAGACCCCCTCCCCAGGGGGCGCCTTCTGGTTCAGCCCCAGCCCCAGCCCAGGGAAGGGAGACTCACCCCGCTGGCAGTCCCCGGAGAGGGGGTGGCACGGTCCCCCTGTACAGGGACAGGCTGCGGAGCAGTTGGGCCCATGGAAGGCTTCCGGGCAGGTCTGGTTGCAGCTGCAAAGGAGTCAGAGAGAAAATGGGGCATGGGCGTGGGGGGGGGGGGAAAGCAGGACATCCCTGCCGCCGCCCCATCTCGTTACCTGGAGCCCCAGTAGCCAGGCTGGCAGAGGCAGGTCCCGGAGGCAGGATCACAGCTCCCGTGGAAGCAGTCGGGGCAAGGGGACTGGCAGCCCTCTCCAAAGAAGCTGGGGGGACAGGGGGCCTCGCACCTGCAGCAAAGCCATGGGGGGGGGCTTGAGGGGCAGAAGTGAGGAGAGGACAGGGCCCTCTCTGGGCAGGGGCCAATTCCAACTGGCAACCCCCCCCCAGCTCTGCAAGGCTTCTCCTGCTGCGCTTGCTCGCTTCCCTCCCAATTTCTGGCAGCCAGGAAGGCCCCTGCTGCCCGTGCAGAGGGCCCAGGCTCCCAGCCCCACCTGGCCCCCACGAATCCAGCCTCGCAGTTCCGGCATCGTCCTGTCTGCGGATGGCAAGTCTCTCCCTGGCGACAGTGGCGGGGGCACGGCTGCGTGCAGTTCTCTCCATACAGCCCCAGAGGGCACGGCTGCCGGCAGTGGGTCCCATTCCAGCCAGGGTCACAGGCCAAGCAGGCCCCCTCCACGGGGGAGCAGGGCTGTCGGTTCCTGCAGTGGCCGCAGCTGCAGGGGCAGGAGAGAAATAGCACAGGTGGCACACAAACAGCCCAGCGCTCAGCTTCTCTGCTCTTCCCTCGGCCCGCTTTGGGCGGGCAAAGGACACGCCTGGCTCCCCTGAGTCACAGGCTCCTCACCTGTGGGCACACTGGGGTCCGTAAGTGCCCCTCTGGCAGGGCTCTGTGCAGCTGGGGCCTCTGTAGCCAGCATCACAGGTGCAGCGTCCATCCTGAGGTGCGCACAGGCCGTGCACACACTGGCACAGGTGCTGGCAGGCCGGCCCCCACCATCCTGCCGTGCATTCGCATCGCCCAGATTCCTGGGCACAAGGCGATCCGTGGCAGCTGCAGAGAGAGGCGCATCGCCTGCCCCACCAGCCCCGATGGCAGAGGCAGCGGCCGGTGGCCGGATCACAGCGGGAACCCAAGAGATTGCACTGGCACTGCCTCCGACAGTCAGGGGCCCACCAGCCTGGATCACACCGGCAGGTGCCTGTGACAGGGTGGCAGTGGCCTCGCTGCCCACACAGGCAGGCCGACTGGCAGAGCAGCCCCCACCAGCCCGGGTGGCAACTGCACTCTCCGCTGGCTGGATGGCAGCGGCCGTGGGGGTGGCAGCGGCAGTTCTGCTTGCAGTCCGGGCCCCAGAACTGCTCCGGGCACCCTGAAAGAGAAGCACAGCACCCCTCAAACCCTGGACCAGCCCCCTCCCCCCACTGTAAGCCTGGCCGGCAGCAGGGTCTCTCCCAGGAGCCAAGTGGCCATGGACCCCAGCGCCCGTCCAGGTGCCAACCTTTGGAGTGCTTTCCTGCCCAGGCAGGCAAAGGGGATCGCGGGGGTGGGGGAAGCCGGTCCGTGGCCAGGGCGTGGACCCAAACAGGGCCGGGCAAGGCAGGGTTTGGGTGGGGGTCATGAGTCGCCCACTCCTGATGGTCCCCACGCAGAGCGGGAGGGAGGTAAAAGGGGAGGATCCGGGGTTGCCTACCGACCCCCCTGAGTTGGGGGAGCGCTTTCTTGGCTCTCCCCCACTGGGCCGTACTCACGGGCGCTGCAGTTGGCCCCGAAGAAGCCCGGCCGGCAGCGGCAGACCGACGGGCGAACGCAGACCTCCCGCTCCAGGCAGGCCTCGGCGCCCAAGCAGAGGGCTGCGGGGAGAGCGGGGGGCGAGGTGAGTCCGAGGGGACCCAGAAGGGGGCGCAAGGCGTCAGCACAGCGGCCACCGTTCTCGGCCCGGAGGGGCGTTCCCGGGGCAGAAGGAACCGCGTCGGGCCCGGGTCCCTGCCGGTCCTCCGGGGGGGTGCGGTGGGGGTGCGAGCAGGAGCCCCCCCCGGGGGACAGCAACTCACCGAGGGGGCACTCGGGCCCCGCTTGCTCCCATCCCGGGCAGCAGACGAGGGCGGGCGGCAGACTAGCGGGAGAGAGCGCGCTCTTAGCCGGAGAGAGCGGGAGCCCAACCTGAGCCACCGGCCCCCACCGGCACCCGGCCCGGCCCGTCCTCGGCGGAGCCACCCGCCTCCTCCCTTAAGGTGCGGGAAAACCCTTCCGAGTTCTCCCGGAGAAAAACGCGGCCGAGCAGGACCGTCCGGCGCGCTCCGAGGCGAAGCGGCGCTGCTCCGGGCTCTTGGCCGGACGGAGGAGCGAGGCTCCACAATAGCCCCGGCAAGCGGCTGCCTTCCCGGCCGGTCCGCGGGGGCCTCGGGCGGACCGTAGCGGAGCTGGGAAAGAACGGGCGGAAAGGGAAGGCGCGGGCGACGGCCGGGGGAGAGCCGCAGCCAGCAGGCCAAGGCCGAAAGGCGCCCGCCCCCCCCCGAAGCCCCGCCGGTCCCTGGAGCGGAGGCGCCCGCCACCCCCGGCCTTCCCCCGACCGGCCAGAGCGGAGCGCACGGGCGGCCGTCGGCGAAGCGGGGCCGGCTGGCTCCCCCCTACCTGTCTTCCGCCGGGCACACGTGCCTTCCCCCGGGCTCCAGCTCCGGGGAGCCGCGCCCAGAACCCGGCAGGCCGAGCCACAGCAGCAGCAGAGCCCAGCGGCGCTCCATCGTCCCGGGGCCCGGCTGGGAGAAGTCGGGCGGCCGCGACCCTCCGCGCAGCAGCGCCTCCCGCCTGTTTCCTGCGGCCCTTCCTGAGGAAGCCGGCCGGGCAGAGGAGGAAGGGGGGGGGCGGGGAGCACGGTCGCCCCAGAGGCCGAAAGGATCGGCGGGATCTCTGGCCTCAAGACTCCCGGGCCCCTCCCTCCCTCCCTCCCAGGCTCCCCGGGGACCTCTGCAGAAGGCGACCCCCCACCGCCCAGCCTCAGCCCACCAGGGGGACCTCTCCGGGCTGTGACTTCTGGCAGAACCCGAGGCTGAGCTGCCCGCAGCCTTCACAGGCCCCGAAGGGTTGGAGGCTCTGGGAATGCCGGGGCCCCTCTGGACCCGGATTGTTTGGACAGGCTGGAGTCCGAGAGAGCAGGGCAGGGGCAGAAGCGGTCAACAACCAAAACGGAACTTCATTTTGTTCCAAGCTAAAGAACTTTGTGTGCTAGTCCCTCTCTGGAGCCAGATCGGCTGCCCCTTCCGTGTTGGGGGGCTCACCCCTGAGCAGGAGTCTCCCCCCCCATGACTGACCTCTACTTCTGCCAGCTCCCCCCCCCCCCGTCTCTGTCCAAGCAGTGCAGCTTCCTCTTGAGGCCTTCCTGGGCACAGGAGGGGAGCACCCCAGAGCAGGCTGACCTGCAGCTTCCCCTCAGGTCAGGGAAAGGGAGGGGAGCACCAGGAGTTGCATCTTGGGGGGGGGGTTCTGGGACTTCCAGCTTGCCCCCACCTTCAGGAGAAGGAAGGGGTGCTTTATCCACTTTTAAGATTTGCACAAAAGGCTTGTTTTGAGTGGAAACTGGCGGGGGGAGCATCTTGGTGGGGGTAAGACATCCTGCCCTGCCCCTCCCTCTGCTTCCATCACAGATGGGGGGGCTGATTTCCGCTTCCTCCCAAGGAGGGTCTTCATGCCCACCTGCATGTTTTCGGTTTTATTGTCATTGTTTTGGTGTTAAAATTTAAGGCTGCACACTTGCTGGTCGTCCTGGGAGACTGCAGGCGCAGGGCAACGTACAACTCTTCTTCCAGGCGGTTCCCAGAAGGCGCAACCCTGCGTGGAGGGAGGGCGGGCGGAGGCCAGGCAGCCGGTTCTGGGCACAGCACCCCCAGGGCAGCCTCTGGCCGCCTTCTGCGCAGGGAGAGGGTGAGGGGTCTGGGAGGGCAGGGCCCCCAGGCTGCTGGCAAAGCCGGGTCAGCACTTCCCCCAAGCGTCTCTCCGGGAGCCCAGAAGGGCAGCGCTGCAAGTCCAGCCGTGGGTGTCCCGGCTCAAGGAAGCGGGGAGGTTGGGGCTGGGGAAGAGGAGCCACCGGGGGGCGCTTCTTCGTTCTCTTCTTCCCCCGGACCCACATCTTCTGCAGTGATGATCTCCCAGGTTCCAGGCCTGCTTTCCGTGGGGCTGGGCTGGGCGCTTCTGTGATACCATTGGCTGAAACTGGGAGGGAAGAGACACAGAGGAGACCCCTGAGAACAGAGAGCAAGGAAATTTCTCTGGCCATCGCTTCCGCCACTGGTGCCCCTCTGCTTCCCGGCCGAGGAGCCACTGGAGCAGGGGCTGTGGGAAAAGCTGCACGTGGGCAGAGATATGGTCAACGCACCCCATGCCCCTCTGTGCCCCAAGCCAATCTAGGTGAGGGAACAGAAGGGGAAATCATCAAATCTGCAGATGATGCTAAGCTGGCAGGAATAGCCAATGCCCCGGAGAGACAGGCTCAAGATCCAGAGGGATCATGACAGACTTGGACGCTGGGCCCTATCAACATAGAGAAAAGTAAAATCTTACACTTAGGGGAGAAAAACCAAAAGCACACACATGGATTGGGTCAAACCAGGCTTAATAGCAGCAACTGTGAGAGGCATCTTGGAGTCTTAGTGGACAATCAATTAAATATGAGCCAACAGTGTGGGGCACCAGCCAAAAAAGCCAGTGCAATCCTAAATTGCATTAACAGAGAGATTAAATCAAGATCACGTGAGGTACTAATACTACTGTATAAAGCCTTAGTAAGACCACACCTAGAACACTGCAACCAGTTTTGGTCTCCACACTATAAAAAAAGTTGTTGAGACTCTAGAAAAAGTGCAGAGAAAAGCAATGAAGATGATTAGGGGGCTGGAGGCTAAAATATACGAAGAACGGTTGCAGGAACTGGGCATGGCTAGTCTAGTGAAGAGAAGGACCAGGGGAGATATGATATCTGTGTTCCAATATTTGAGGGGCTGTCACAGAGAGGAGGGGGTTCCACCTATTTTCCAAAGCACCTGAAGGCCAGACAAGGAATAACGGACGGAAACTGATCAAGGAGAGATTCAACCTGGAAATAAGGAGAAATTTCCTGACCAGTGGAACAGAAGTTGCCTTCAGACGTTGTTGGGGCTTCATCCCTGGAGGCTTTCAGGAAGAGACTGGACTGCCACCTGTCAGAAATGGTGTAGGGTCTCCTGCTTGGGCAGGGGGCTGGACTAGGCGACCTCCAAGGCCCCTTCCAACTCTGTTATTATTCCAAATAGAATTTATTCTAAACAGATGCTGGCCTGGAAAGCAGGAGAGGGTGAGTTCTAGTCCCGCCTTAGGCATGAAAGCCGGCTGGGTGACTTTGGGCCAATCGCTGTCTCTCAGTCCAACCCGCCTCACAGGGAGGGTGTTGGGGGGGTGAATAAAAGGCAGAAGGAGTACAGTATTCACCACCTTGAGTTAATCATAAAAAAATAAAGGTGGGATATAAATAGACAGATGCATGCAAAAGGGCGATTCTCTCACTGGGGGAGCCCAGAGCTCCTCTGCTCTCAATCCAGAGTTCCTCAGGTTGAGGAGAGAAAAGGGGCCTGGTGGGATTTATTGGGGTCACCCAGAACCTAGGAGTTCACCAAGGGCTAACCTGCACCCCCCCCCCGGAGGCCAAAGAGTCTGGCTGAAGAGAGGAGGCCAACCTTGAACTCCACCTCTTCAGCCCCACCCCACCCCCCACACAACAGCCAAGGCCTCCAGGATGTTAGGCTGGACAGGGAAAGGAACCCCGTCCGAAGCTGCTTCATCCACAAGTGAAAAGCTACACCTTCCCAGGGAGGGTCTCCCAGAAGAGCCTGCCAGGCCTGGGGGGGGGTCTGCTCACTTCTCCTTGTCCCCAGAGAGACGTCTCGGGACCCTGGCAGGATTCCCTCCCAGCCCAGCAACTGCCCCCACCTCTGTCCAGCCCAGACTTACAAGCTCTTGATCCTGGACTCGGGCAGGTGGCCATCTGTGTGGTCAGAGCCAGGAGAGCCTATCGGCCACCCCTCACCATCCTCCTCCTCCTCCTCTTCCTCCCTGAAACAGAGCAGAATAGAGCAGGCATTGCAGACACCTCAATGAGCTCTCTGTGTGTGTGCGCGCGTGCGTGCGTGCATGTGCTGAAATTGTGGGGCGTCCCCATTTCCCTGGAGTGTTGCCACTGCTAGAACCTCTGGACCACCTGGGCCACCCCATTAGATGAATGGCTAGTTTGCATCTTTCTCCCTTTAATTTTGCACCCTCGTTAACGAACTTCCTCCTATACTGGCTGCTTTTCCTCTATTTCCCATCTGCAACCACAGGAGTCGAAATAACGGAGTCCTTACAAACAACGGAAGGATACACGCATCTCGTTCTGTGAAATTATGCTACCAAACCGGGTTATTTCTAAGACGGAACCAAGTTGGAGAAACTACGTATGTGAGGAATCAGGTTCGCTGCCTCCAGCCTTCCTGCGCTCTTTTGCAGAACCTGCCTTGCATGGCTGCAGAACAAGCACGGCCCCACCTTCCGGTCAATGCCGGGAGCTACAGAGCGGCCAGCCTCACCTCTCCACCTGCCAAGACTCTGGAGCTGATCATAAAGAGACGGATTTATAAGGTGAGTCAGCCCAGCCCAGCCTGGCAAAATGTTCAGGGGCAGCCATTATTCTTTCTTTCCCAGGCTGTCTAGCCAAATGGCCTCTCTTCACCCAGAGGAGGGCAGATTAACAAGCCCCCTTTCCCCTCCCCAGCTCCAGGAACAGGTGTGCAAGAGGCCAGGTCCTATTGGCTTCTGACCTGTCCAGGCCAAGGGGAGCTGGACTGCCAGATCCTTTGTGGCTACTGGGAGACCACAGAGTGAGGCCAGAGGGTGAGAGTTTATGAGTGTGTGTGTGTGTGTGTGTGTGTGTGAGAGAGAGAGAGAGAGAGAGAGAGACAGAGAGAGGGAAACAGCTGGGGAAAACAGCTGGCCGAGGGCTGCCAAGGGACCCACCTGCCCGTCGGCTCCTCTTCGGTGCCCAGCATCTTGGCCCAGATCTTCTTGCGCTGTTTCTTGATGGCAGATTTCACTGCATGCAGGAGGAGGGCAGGGACCCGCTCCCCATTAAGCAGCTCCCTGGAGGGCAGAAGCAGCTCAGTCTCAGGAGTGGTGTGGGGTGGGGGGGAGGGGGAGGGGAAGGAAATATAGGCCTCCTCTAGCAACTGCAACAGGGATCTTGGAGTCCTAGTGGAGACGATCACTTAAATATGAGCCAGCCGTGTGCGGCAGCAGCCAAAAAAGCCAGCGCAGTCCTGGGCTGCATCAACGGGGGGATAGAATCAAGGTCACATGAAGTGTTAGTACCGCTTTACGAGGCCTTGGTAGGGCCACATCTGGATTGTTGCATTCAGGTTTTGGTCACACGCTAAACGTGAGCCAAGACCATGAGGCAGCTGCAAAAGACACCAGTGCTCTCCTCTCTGTTCTCCACTGGTCAGCTTGTACTAAGAATGCCCCATCCAGATCTGGGCACCACATTTTGGGAAGGTGGCAAGTGCCGCCTCTGCAAAGAAGCCGAAGAAACAGCTGACCACCTGGCAAACTGCTGCAAGAAGATCGCACAGACTACAAGCAGCGGCATGACAAAGTAGCAACAATGGTGCATTGGAAGATCTGCAAGAAGCACCACGTGCCTGCAAGCAAGAACTGGTGGGATCACAAAATATAGACAGTCATAGAAAGTGAAGAAGCTAAATTGCTCTGGGACTTCAGAATTCAAACAGACAGGCTCCTGCCACACAACAACCCGGACCTAACAATTGTTGGTAAGTAAAACAAAAAAGTTTGAATAGTGGACACCGCAGTATCTGGAGACAGCAGAAGAGAAGAAGAAGAACTGGAGAAGATAACAAAATGCAAAGACCTGCAAACAGAAATAAAACGACTGTAGCAAAAGAAAGCAAAGGTAGCACCAGTGGTGATAGGCACCTTGGGTGCAATCCCAAAACAACTGAAGCACCACTTGAACACCACTGGCATCGACAAATTCACCACCAGTCAATTGCAAAAGGCAGCTTTACTTGGAACAGCTCATGTCCTGCGACGAGACCCTTAAGACCACCACATCTGCCCATCCCAGGTCCTTGGGAAGGACTTGATAGGTGGATAAAAATGCCAAATCCAGTGGCTGACTGCACAGCCGACAATAATTTATACAATGCAACCTCTTGACTGCAGAGTATAAAGTCATGCAATTAGAGGTTTCTGCTGTTCTCCTAACTCCTTGAGAGAGAGCCGCCAATAAATAAAATCAAACTTTACTTTTAAAAAAAAGAAAATGCAATAACTCTTTTTATGTTTAGGTATTAAAATGTAAACATTCCCATTTGGAAGAAAGAGTTAGGATCAGGGTAACCCATCCATGATAAAATAATGTTTATACATGAGATTAAAAAAAAGATGCAGTGATCCAATTAGTGAACTCAGAAATGAAACTGCTTGTAAATTATATTTTAGCTCAAAAGAAGTTAGTGAAAAGTAGTTTTCCGTTATGCAAAAGTTAGGAATTTTTAAAAAAGTTGATCACAAAGAATTTTCTACTTGTAGAGACATACAAGGCTTAACATACGCCAATGTTCAAAATTCAAATGCAGTTTTCTGGCTAAACATTTTAACCCCATTTTTTACGGATAATCAGATTCCTGAAGCAAACATATTTGCTTGTTTCCTGAGCTTTTAAAAAGCTTCTTTTATTAGAGGCTCAGGAGAACTATGTTAATTCTCTCCTTTTCCCTCGCCTAAAGGACCAGCTTCTTTCACTGTTTCCTCTAGCTTAAAACAAACATGGTTTTTTTGGGTGACATGATATGGGTCTTCCAATATCAAAGAGGATGCCACAAAGAAGAGGGGGGGGGGTCAAGCTATTCTCCAAAGCAACCAAAGGCAGGACAAGAAGCAACTGATGGAAACTAATCAGGGAGAGAAGCAACCTAGAACTAACGAGAAATTTCCTGACAGTTAGAACAATTAGCCAGTGGAACTCCTTGCCTCCAGAAGTTGTGAACGCTCCAACACTGGAAGTTTTTAAGAAGAGACTGGACAGCCATTTGTCTGAAATGGCATAGTTTTTCCTGCCTGAGCAGGGGGTTGGACTAGATGACCCCCAAGGTCCCTTTCAACTCTGTTATTCTGTTAGCCTATCTCCAGGTGAGCCCGCGGGAAGGAGCAAAGGGGCCCTGCCTCTCTTGGAAGAGCCTGGCAAGCTGAAGCTTCCCAAAGAAGAGAGAGCCACAAGGAGACGGGGCAGCCATCTTCAAGCCCCAAAGGGCGACCAAGTGGATGATCAAGTGAAAATTTCCGAGCTGACCCCAGAAGGAGAGAAACAAAGGGTTTAAATCAGGAGGATTTTGACGGGAAGCATTTCTGAACACGAAGTGCTCTTTAACTGGCTTGAGGGCTGGGGCCTGGGGGGGGGGCGGAGGTGTTTAAGCAGGGCTGGACACCTCAACCCCCCATATAGAGGACCCTGCAGCAGCTGCTCCCTGTCAGGAGACCACCTTGGGCCTCCCTGCCAGAATCTGAAGCAGTCCGGCTCTCGTGGAGCAAAGGCCGTTGTGGGGCTGCAGGGGGTCCATCAGGAGAGACGCTCCCCCTCCTCCTCCCCCCCGCCTCAAAGTACCCGGGGAGACCGACTGACCGCTGGTAATAGTCCAACTCCTCCTCCACCAGGAAAAGGCGGGTCTTGAGCTCGTTGCGTTCTTGGAGGATCTGCTGCAGCTCTTCCTTTGAGAAGGTGCACTGGTCAGGGGGGTGTTCTGGGGGGGCTGCAGCCCCTCCTACATCCCCCTCCTCCTGTTCCTGAGGAAAGATGGGGGACGTTTAGACTGCCTTGCACCGTGAGCCACCCAGATCAGCCTGGAGTCACACCGAAAGTCAGGAATAAAATGGTTAATAAAACGAAGCCGGTTGCTGGCCACCTGCTCCGGGGCGCCACTTCCTCCTTTCGCCTGGAAGCCGCCCAGCCTGAACTCGGGGTTCCCTCAGCCTCGTGCTCCTCAGTGGGACACCCCCCCTCCAGCGCTGCCCCCACCGCAAGGCTACCTGGAGCCCAACTCAGAAGGACCAACGGTGCTGTGGGGAGGCACCAGGATGACCTTGGAGAAGCCATCCAGAAGCCCTCAAGTGGGGCAGAAAGACGGCAGGGCCAGGCAGGATGGGAAGCCTTAGAAAAAGGCTCAGACTGGCTCTCCCCACCTCCCTGGGGTCTTCCTATGGAGTCAGTTTCTAATCTGGTCTACCTCGCAAGGCTGGAGCAGCCACTGTAGTTGTCCACAGGGCTCTTGTTCAGCCGGGTGGAGGGGGCCCCCGGCTCCTCTGTGTTGCACGGGCCCTGAGCCCCCTCTGCCCTCCCTTCAGGCACTTGCCCTGTCCCTCTCACCGTGGGGGTGCTGGTCCTGGCGGGCCCAGCCGCCCTGCCACGCCTCTCCGCTTCCCAGAGGGCCTCCGCCTCCCCCTTCCTCTCCAGGGCGCTCCTGAGCTGGGCCTGCACCACGGCCACCTTCCGGCGCAGGTTCTCGTTCACGGTCATGAAGCGGTTGAGCTGCTCCTGCAGCTGCGGGGACAGACCCACAACCGCCCTCAGTGACTGGGGGAGGGGGGAGCCCCCCCCACCCTTCGGCTTCCCCTCCATCCAGGCCCGCCCGGACTCACCGCCTCCGTGTCCCGGGCCTTGTGCTGGATCTCGTGGTCCTGGGCGCGGATCTTGTCCCTCTGATGGTCCACCACCTCCTTCAGCTGCAGCATCAGCTCCCGCTCTCTGCGACCAGGGCCCTCTGAGGCAGGACAGAGAGCGGCTTCGTGGGGTCCCTTCGGCTTTGCCATCGCTCGCCTGAGCTTTCAGCCGAAGGAACCTTGCGAGGCTGATTCCCGTTGGCAGCACCCAAGGGCAGGAGAAGCCGCCAGGCAAGCGGAAAGTAACCAGCAAAGGGAGCCCTTGAAGGGTGGAAGTGAGGAGCACCTTGCCTCCCCCCACAGCTGCTCATCCCGGCTGCAGCAGGCAGGATGTGCCCCGTCTGCCCACGGACATCGGGTACCCTGGCAGCATCTCCTGTTCCTCTGGCACAAGGGGGCTCTGAGAGAGGATGCCAGGGAGCCCACCCCGCTCTTCACCTCAGCGCTTCAGCTACTTTTCCAATCAAGAATTATTACCTTGCACCATTCCTAGGGTGCATTTATTTATTTATTTATTTTTGTTGTTCGAACGTGTAAGCTCCCAATGACGCTGCACAGCTCACAGCAATGCAAGCAGGGAAATTGTGATAAAACCAATTAGACAGAAGACGGAAGACAAAAGATGGCAAGACACCCGATGGAAAAGAAGGAAGCATCTCCCTTTCTCTCCAAAGTCCTGTCAGTCTCAAACCACCGTTTGTTAAATAAACACAACTGACTAGGTCTGCACAAAAAGCTAAGCGGGAAACTTTTAGGTGGAATTCACATATCCTGCTAAACCCAAAACATGCCCACCACATTACAGTCTCTGAGCTTTGGCCATCGAGCTGGCTGGGGCGAGTTTAACCCCCTCCCTCAGGAAGGAGTCGGCTTGCAGCGCTCCGTGCGCCAAGACACGCCAACGGAGGAGGCCTCTCCTCCCTCCCCTCCCAGGGAGTGGCATCCTCTAAGGCAGCGCCAGCATGTGTGATGGGCGCCTACCAAAGGTCACGCCAGCCTTTCTCCTCTGGATGCCCAGATTTCATTACTGGCTGATCTGCAACTCATGATGCGTAACGGGGATTTTCCCGTGATGGACGTCCGCCTCTCCTTCTCTCCAGCCCAGCTTGATTCTGGACTATTTCCTGGTCCATCCAGGCGGCTGCCGCCCTCCCCAGGCAGGACACACCTGGGCTAATGACTTAAGCAGCCAGGCTGGATCTGCACAGCACACCCCGCCACAGAGAAGCCTGTTGTGCAGATGCAACTGCTCTCTCTGCATCACAAACACACCCACGGGGTGGAATGGCTCACTGCCGCCTTCCAAGCTAAGCACGGTCTGTGGAAAGGCAGCCCTCCCCCCCCCCCGCTCCGTTCGGGGCCACCATTGGTGGGAGGCCGATGGGGCCAGCCCGCACTTCACATCACCAAAACAAGGAAGTCAGCCAAACGGCTGCTGGAGTTCCCGCAGCCCAAAACTCAAGCGAGGTGGAAGCAGCAGGTGGGAGCAGGGAGGGGCTCTGGGCTCCGTCCTCCTCCGTGGCCCAAGGCAACGGCCAAGACTTTGCCCCCCCCCGCCCCCCCGTCGAGGAAAGTCCCTCCTGGCCCGGCCCGGCCTCACCTTCCTGGGCTTGGACCCGCGCCAGGCGGCTCAGGGCTCGCTGCTGCTCCTCTTCCAGCTGGGTCAGCCGGCTCTGGAGGCGCCGCTCCCGCTCCTGGGCCTCGGCTAGCCGCTCCTCCGCCACCTGCCAGGGGAAGAAGCGCACCGCCCGCTTCGATCTGCGCCCAGCGCTCCGGGACCGGCGGCGCAGGGGAGGCTGCCCGGGGCTGGCCCGGCGCGAGGGGAACCGGCGGCCCGGGGAGCTGGCGCAGCCTCGGAGGGGTCCCCTCGCCCGCCCCCCACTATCCCGCCCCCCTCCGCGCAAGTCGCCCCCGGAGGAGGAGAGGGCGCGCTCCTGACCCGCGACAGAGCAGGGCAGGCCGCGCGCCCGGGCCGGCAGCGGGGAAACGCAGGAGCCCTCCCGGCCGGGGGAGCGCGCGGGCCTCCGCACCTGCCGCGAGTGCTCGGCGGCGGCGGCGCCGGGAGGTCCCTCGTCCGACGGCGCTCCCAGCAGCGATCCCGGGGGCGTCCCGTCCGCGGCCAGCGTCTCCAGCAGCTCCAGGAGGCGCACCACTTGCGGGACCAGCCCGGCCAGGGAGGCCGTCCCGAAGCGGTCCGAGAGCCGCTGCAGCTCCGAGCCCAGCGCGCCCGCCAGGCGGTACACGTAGGCCGCCTCCATCCGGCCGGGCACCGCGCTCCGGCCCCAGACAGGCGACGGCGCCGCTTCCCCCGCTCGCGCCCCAACGGCGACTGCGCTCCGGCGGCGGGCGAAGAGGAGGCGCCGCTCCGCCTTCCGCCTGGTTCGCCCCGCCTGGCTCGCGGCCGGAGCGAAGGCGCCCCTGGCGGGACTCGGCCTGCCGCGGGGGGCGGGGGCGGATCCGAAGCGAGCGCGCGGAGGTGGGGGGGGCGGTGAAGCCCCCGCCGGAGTCTTCCAGGGGCAGGAGATGCGGAGCCAGAAGCCCCGCGCCAGAAGCAGCGCAAGTGCTCGGAAAGGGAAAGGGTGTGTTGTGTTGTGTGGGGTGTGTGTGTGTGACCGCTTTCACTTTCGAAGGGAAGCAAAAGTGGCGTTTCCTCCAAGGAGGGGCTCCAGCCCAGCAATGGCAAAGGGCTCCATTCCTTGCCCGTGCCGGCTCCGCTCGGAATCTTTCCCATCACGGTGGGTGGGAAGGGAGGAAGGGCCGGTCTGGACTCACAGCCGCTTCAAGGACCGAGGACCCCCCTCTGGTTGCTCCCCCCTTTTCTCCCCTCCCTCAAAACTGAGCTGAGTGTTGTGGGGGGGGGGATGAGCAGCAGAGAGGTTCCACAAAAGACACACCTTTACAGTATACAAAATTTTATTAAACAACTGAAACGCCACGTGGACACTGACACTAAACAGAAACACTTCGCAGGAGCCCAACGAGATCGGGCGGGGAGGTGGGGGGGGTCAGCCGGAGGTGGGGGGCCAGGCTAGGAGTAGAGGTCCTCCCGGTCCGCTGAGTAGACCTCCCCCTCCTGCAGGAGGGCAAAGTTGAGGAAGTGGGAGGGGCGATGGACCTCGTGGTAAAACTCCTTGGGGTTGGCCAGCTGCAGCTCGTACTTCATGTTGGGGTCGTGCCGGACGCCTGCAAGGGAGAACGGCCAGAGACTCCCTCAAGGGGCAGCCCCACACACCCTCCCACCTCGTGAGCAGGGGGGCCAACGGAGGCAGCGCCCCTGCCGTTCCTTATGCCGCTCCTGCTGTTCCTTGCCCCCCCCACCAGGCAGGTTGCAATACCCAGGACCCGCAGGGGGAGGATGGGGGGAGGGCTCTGGACCCCCGTCTCTCCACTCACCCATGAAGTTGTAGTTCCAGGAGGCCTGGGCCGGCACCATGAAGAAGCCCAGGAAGCGGTCCGAGAGCAGCATCTGCACCCGCTCGTAGTGGGAGGGCAGGTAGCCCTTGGGGTTGTTGCCCTTGTCCGTGTTCTGCCGGCCCCACTCGTAGCCACTGGGGGTCAGCTTGTAGGCCGTCAGGGTGCAGGAGCCCGGAGTGAAGCTGCGGGAGAAGGGGCGGGTCAGCAAAGGGGGGGGGGCGATCGGCTCTGGGGCTACTCTCCTGCCCCCCCCCCGAGACGAGCGAGCGCCCGGACTCACCTGCAGGTGATGATGATGGTCTTCTCCCCGTCCCAGGAGGGGTTCTCGGCCATGACTTTGGCGTGGGTGGTGACGTCCTGTGGGGAGAGCTGGGGAGACTCGTTGGGCTGGGTGTGAATCCACCCCAGGGGCTCCATTTCCTGTGTTTGGGGGAGAAGCCGGGGGTCAAGCAGGGTCAAGGGAACGGAGGCCCTGCTACCTGTTCCCCTCCCCCCACGGGGCACTTGCAGCAAGATGGAAGCGCCCAACTGCCTCCCCTGGAGAAACCAAAGACTCCTGCGACCCCCCCCCACACACCTGGGGCACCCCAAAGAGATTGCTTACCTTGAGGTACTCATGCTGGGGCAGCTGGCCGGGCAAGTGGACCGTCTGGTGGGTTCCCCACTGAGGCACCATCACAATACACCGGATCTCCTTCACCTGGGGGTTGTCTGGGGGACTCACCCCATAGAGGTACCCTGCAATCTGTGGGGACAGAGAGGCCGGGTCACCTGGCCACTCGCAGCCGAGGGTCCTGGCAAAGAGGGAGGGAGGGAGGGAGAGGGAGGGAGGCCAGGCTGCACCAGGAACTCGGCTGAACTCCTATCTGGGCTGGGGCCTGCAGAGAGTGCGGGCGCTCTTTGTGGCACCCTCAGGCACAGCTCGGTCAAAGAGGCTCTGGCAAAGGCCAGGGGCCGTTTTGGCTTTGCCCCCCCCCTTTTCAAGGACCTGCTCAAGTCGAGAACCCGATGCAGCAGAGAAGAGACAAGCAAGACTCTCGAGCTAAAACTGATCCCTGGCGGGCAAACCAAGGCGGCAAGAGGGGAGAGGGCCCCTGGGTGTCCCAGGGAGGGGAGGGGTCAAGGAGGCCTGGAGGGGGAGGGCGGGGGGGCACCTGAGCTCGGAGGTCGGAGATGCAGATGAACTTCTTCAGGACGTTCTTGGGCAGAATGTAGGTGTAGCCGGTCTCCTTGATGTCGTCCGAGGAAACGTAGATGTGGTTGGTGCGCAGGTGGAGATTGGCCGCGGAGATGGCCCTGGGGGGAGGAAGCGAAGGGGGTGACCGCCTGCGCCAAGTGGCGCCTGAGGAGGGCGGGGGGGCAGCCCTCCCTCCATCCCTCCCTCCGGGCTTCCGCCGCCCACCTGACCCGCCACTCGGTCTTGGAGGAGAAGGTCTGGGTCTCGTAGTTGCTGGTGGTGGAGGTGATGATCTCGTCGCCGTGCTTGTTGACCGTCCGCGTCTGGGTGGCCGTCAGCTGGCTCTGCTCCTTGGTCTGCTTCTCAATCTCCGCGATCTGCTGCCGCTGCTGGGAGGGGGCCGAGATCTCCATGCCCAGAATGATGTCCCGGATCTCTGACTGGGTCAAGGAAGCCACGTTCACGCTGGCAAAGAGCGAGCAGGAGAAGGTCAGGGCTGGCCAATCGGAGCCTTCGGGGCACCCACCCTTGTAAGGGCTTTGGGGTGCTGGCGGAGATCCCCCCGGCCTCAGGGGGGGGCAGGGCAGGACCCTCCTCCGTGCCACGAGGGGAGGCCGAGAGAGCCATGCGGCCACCTACTTGTTCTTCTTGCCGTAGTCGGCCAAGATCAGGTCCTTCAGCTGCACCTCCACTTTGATCCACTCCTCATCAGTCAAGGTGGGCCAGATGTGGTGAGGCTCCGTGATGGTGGTCTTGTCCGGCTTCAAGATGACTTTGGCCCGATCGTTGTTCACATGCAGCGCCCGCAGGATGAGGATCAGGCGGGAAAAGGCCTGGAAGAGGGGGGGGGAGAAACACGATTGGCATCCCACCCGCACCAGGGGGGCAGAGGCCGGCTCATCCCCAGCCGGCCCTCCGAGCGTGGTCCGTGTGGGAACGGCCAGGAGGCTCACCGTGTAGGAAGAGATGGTCTTCAGCCAGTCATCGTAAAGGTTGAAGAGGACCATCTGGGGTTCTGTCGCCTTCAGGATGAGGTCCCCAAACTTCTCCACCTTCAGGCAGGCCTGGAAGGGCAGCTGCAGCTCTGAGCCTTTGATCACGATGTTGGGGAAGTCCAGCAGGTGCACCTGTCGGGGGAGAAAGGGTCACACAGGGGAGGGTGGGGATTAGGGGTCATTGTCCAGAGCTCCAGGCTATGGCCACAGATCCAACGGCAGGAGGAGGAGGAGGAGGTGCCGCGTCCCTCCCATCCCCCCCAATATGGCAGCTCAGTCCCCCCAGGGCCCCCCCTTCCCCCTCAGCCTACCTCCAAAGGGTCCAACATGCCCTTCCGGGTGACGATGATCTGCTTGGGCTGCTCCTCCACAGGCAGGGACCGGATCAGGGCCGCCACCTCCTCTGCGGTCTTCCACTTGGCCAGCTGGCAAGGGGGGGGCAGCGAGCGGAATGAGCGAGGCCCGGAAGGGGCCCAGAAGGCTTCCCTCCCTCCCACCCTGCCCCAAGAGAAGAGGGGCCAAGACCTCACCTGGCCCAAGCGCTTCTGCCCAGCCCAAACAGAAGTGTGGATGATCTTCAGGAAGAGCTGCCCGGTCCGAGGGTTGAAGATGAAGATGGCCCCGTTGATCGGCTTGGTGGTCAAGTTTCCTTCAAAGGTCTAAAGGGAGCAGCTGCTGGTCAGAAGGTGCCCAGCCCCTCCCCCGCCCCCCGCCCCCCAGGGAGGGGGGGAGCCCAGACCCCCCCCTCGCCCTCACCTTGTGGATGGTGACCCTGTAGACGTTGGTGTCGTCCACAAACCAGATGATCTGGTTGGAGAAGAGCTCCCCGTAGTTCTGGGAGGACAGGTAGGGCTCGGTGGGCTCCGAGGAGTAGAGCTGCAGCCCCTTGCGGATCCGCTCCCTCAGCACGTACAGGGCTGGGTTGGCCTTCATGATCTTGGCCATGGCCTGCTGGATCAGGGGCTTGCTTCCGGGGAACCAGTTTCCGTAGGCGCTGGGAGGAGGGCGGGGAACAGAGCGAGTCCCTGAGGGCCGGGGGTCACGGGGACACACGGACACGCACGCACAAAGGGTACCTGCCTCTTCCAAATGAGGCCCAAAGGACCACGTGACCACATCCTGCAGCCACTCCGGCTGATCCACCGAACCTGCCGGATCCCTGCCCCCCTCCTCACCTGTGCAGGTTGTAGGCTAGGTCAATGGCAATGAGGACCCCGGTGGGTGAGGGGTAGATGCTCATGTTGTCTGTTGTGTAGTCCAGGAACTTTGCCCGGGCGTAACGCTCGATGTCGTGCGAGTCATAGTCTCCCCAACGCAGCTGGATGTCGATCCAGTACTTCTGGGTGGTGGTGCTGTCCATCACGTCCCTGGGCGGCAGCAGCAGAAGAGGAGGAGGAGGAGGAGGAGGAGGAAGGGCAGGAGGCCATCAGCATGAGGGAAGCAGGCAGGGCAGCTGGGGAGGAGCCCCCCATCTCCCCCCTCCAGCCCCAAGCGGCTTACTTGGAGTCGGCCAACAGGGAGGGCCGGGAGACGTTCCACTTGTAGGAGGCAAAGAGGAGGATGTCCGCGCAGGAGGAGTTCATCTTGTAGGACTTCCTGGGGTGGATGGTCTCCTTCTGCACGGTCTCAATCTCCAAGGCGTCCAGCTCCTGGTCAAACACCTGGAACCAGCGGAGGGGGGGGGTTGGCAGCGAATGGGGAGAGGGGGACCCGAGGCCCTGGTGTGCAGGAGTGAAGCCACCCGGGGCCGCCTTTTGCAGGGCTCCAGAGCCCCCCGCCCAGGAGAGCCAAAGGGGCCCCCCTCACCTGGCAGAGGTCCATGACGATGCTCTCATGGATCTTCTGCCACAGGTGAGCCCGGAAGATCTGGATCAGGGAGATCTTCAGCGTGGGGATCTTGCCGTGCATGAAGATGCCAGTCAGGTCCAGCTGCACCTGGAAGCCCACGTACACCTGCCGGGGGGGGGGAGAGGAGAGAGGGAGAGAGGTGAGGCCCCATCAAGCTTCAACCCAGAGCCCTCTTCCCTCTGAACCACCCCCCCGAGGCCCTGCCAGCCCGATCCCGAGGGACACCCCCCTGCCCCCTGCTGCACCGGGCGGGAGCAGGACTCACGTTGGCTCTGTTGATGGTGGGAGACCACCAGAGGGTGAACCTCCGGTTAGGGATTTGGTTGAGACCCGAGCGCTGGGCGTTGGTCAGCTTCTTCCACTTCATGGACTCCTCAAAGCCGCTGGCTTTTTCCCTGGGTGGACAGGAGAGCAGGATGCGTCACGCCAGGAGGTGCCCGCAGCCCCCCACCCCCCAGAGGCCCTGGCACGGAGCGCTCCTCACCAGAAGAGCCCCTCCCAGGTGGGGAAGTAGGTGCCCTTGAAGAGCGTGTGCTCCAGGATGCCCTCCACTCCTCCCAGGGCCTGGATCATGTCCGTGCGGTAGTTGTTCAGGTTCCAAAGCTTCCCGTCGTGGCGCTGGTGGGTCCACCAGAAGGGGTTCTGCTTCAGCACCTGTGGGGAAGGGGGGGGGAAAGAGAGAAGGGGGCTTGGGAGGGGCCGCAGAGCTGGCGGCCCTGGGAGCCTCATGACTTCCACACCACCTGCTATCAGGAGAGGGCACGCTGGGAGGGGGACGGCCCACAAACCTGGTACTGCTTGAAATCCGTCCTGACTCTCCAGCCCTTGTCGTAGGCCAGCGTGTGCCGGTCCTTTTGGAAGAGGGTGTTGATGCGTGGGATGCCTCTGTCCCACGAGTCCTCCAGGTCCTCCAGGGTCAGGCGCCTACGGCAGGGAGAAGGGGCCAGGCTGGCTGAACCAAAGGCCGCCTGATCTGCACCACAGGCCTCACCAGGCCCAGGGTAGACCCACCGGCTCCGTTCATACGGTTCACCAAGTTCGGTCCCTTTTAGCCTGGGCTAACCTTTTCCTGAGCCTGGCACGATTTACAGAGCCAGCCCGTTCGGATTGCGTCACGTTACGGTGCTGACCAGAACACGGATTGAGTTCAAGAGCTACTTTAAGGGCAGCGTGCAAATCCTGCCTTAGCATCAGCCACCCCAGGGGACCATCGCCCAGCCAGAACTCTCCCTGCCGTGGGCCTCTTCTCTCCTGCCCGAGGGTCTGCCTCCGCCCCCCACAACCCACCTGTTCTGAGCAATGGCCTCCTGCCGCTTGAGGGCGTATTCGGCCCACACCCGCTGGGAGTCGATGAACTCGCTCTCCCACGGCTGGATGTACCGGTACAGATTGGGGATCAGCTGGTCCTCCTCGTGGCTCATCCCAGACCGGAAGTGAGTGATGCCCACGTCTGTCTGCTTGGACCACCTGAGGAACAGACCGATTGGCTCAACCCGAGGGCCCAGACCGGCCCTCCCCACCAGCAGACGGAACAGCCGCCTCCTCACCTGAGGTCGGACTGAGGGATCAGGACGTGGCCCATGGACAGCATGCCCAGCCCCCCAAGCTCCTTGGGGGTGTAGAAGACCACGGGCGGGAAGCGGCTAGGCATCTTGGAGTTCAGGCCGATCTTGATCCGAGTCTGGATCTTGTTCTCACACTTCACCAGCAAGTCCAGCAGCTCCTGGGTGTTCACCACGGCCTCCCGGAAGTAGGTCATTAAGCCGATCAGGGCCGTGTTCCACTTGTTCACGATCTGCCAGCGGGAGAGGAGAGAGGACGGGAGCTCAGGCACCCCCCCCCTTGCCTGTGCCTGAGCTGAGGCCTCCTCCTCCCACAACCAGCCTCCCTACCTTGGTGAAGGTGGTGGACCCCGAGGCCATCAGGATCTGCCTGACCCGGTTGTGGAACCTCTGCATGGACTCATCGTCCACTCGCAAGAAACACTGTGCGGTGCGTTCCTTGGTCACCTACGAGAGCAGAGAGCAATGAGCAGGGGGGGCACTTTGCCGGCTCCCCCCCCAGAAGGAAAACCCTCTCCGGAGGCCGCCCACCTCGTTCTGCAAGTTCCACACGCCGTCCTTGTGGGTGAACTCTTCGTAGCTCGTCCGGCACTTGGGCAGGATGCGACATTCAAAGCCGCACATGTTGAAGAGCAGGTTCGGGTTGTCCTTGCTGTACACGGACACAAAGCTGTTCTCCCACTGCACGGTGGTGACGGAGCGCGGCAGCCGGTTCTTGATGTCCCAGAAGACAGCGCGGCCCCTGCCGGGGGGAAGAGCCGAGTTTATGGGCTGGCCCTCCAGCCCCACCCGGGGGCAGCAGGAGGGCAGCCACCCCACCGGCCACACACTCACAGGTTAACGTCATGCTTCATGAGGCGCATGCGAGCATCACGAGGCCAGCACTTCTTGTTGTTGTAGCCCACAATGTTCTCGTTGTTTGGATCCGGGTGCTCGGTCAGGTAGCGCTGGATCAGGTCCCTGGCCTCGTCTGCGCTGAACCTGTAGGACGGCAGCCCAGAGGCGTCAACCCTCCCCACGCACTGTCCCTGGAAATGGGGAGGGGGCTGGGGCCCAGGAGTACCCCCACTGCTCTGCGAGACTTCCAGGCTGGCCAAATGGGACAGCAAGCAGGCTGGATGGTCAAAGCAGCCCAACCAGCCGCTGAGAATTAACGTGGACAGAGCAGAGTTGTGACATCTCTTCAAGTCCATCAGCTCCCTCCCCACGAGGGCCACCCACAACCAACTGGTGGGAAATGTGCAGAGTGTGTATGTGTGTGGAGGGGTGTCTCAATTCACAGACATGCCATCCCTGCCAAGTGTCCCCACCCCCCCGACTGGCACCTGAAGAAGATGTGGATGCGGTCGATGTATCTGCAGAACAAGCGTATCGGGTGGGCCACCTCTGTGGCCAGGTCCTGGAAGCTGAGGAAGTCGTTGGGCATCTGTGGGGGGCCGGCCATCTCACTGGCCCGGTGCAGGCCAAGCACCAGCAGGTCCATCACCAGCCCGTAATACTGGACGATGAAGGAGGCGAACTGCAGGCCCCGGATGATCCCGTAGGAGTTGGTGTGGTTCATGTCCTGGGGGGGGGCAGAAGAGGGTCAAGGGCGCCTCTGGGGTCACGCCTGAGCCGGGAGGCCAGCAGCCCACTTAGCCTACCTTGTAGTTGATGACCACGTTGTTCTTGGCTGTCATGTAGTCGGCGATGTTGTGGTCGACAATGAGACGCAGCAGCCTGTTGAGCAGCGTCAAGTCGATCTTCTCATACATCTTCTCAAAGCGGGACTCGAGCATCACGTTGCACTCCCCTTCGCTGGTCTCCCACACGTCCTGCAGGTTGTTAATCCCTGGAAGCCCCCGAAAGCATGTTGGAAGATTGCAAGGGGGGAAGGGCCCCCTTTGCACCCTGCAGCAATCGGGGCCAGTCACGTCCTTCTCTGCCGTCCTGGAGGAACTAGACATTCCCAGCCTGGACCATCCGGCCCTTTCCTCCCTCCACAACCACAGGGTCAACAACCCGCCTCTGTCTCCCAGTTTACGCCACCCAGTCTTAGGAAGGAAGGGGTGGTTTTACCAGTGAGACCCCACGCCCAGACTCACCCTGGCACCACTTGTACACTAGCAGCGGAGGGGGCTCTGTGTCAGCTGGCTTGATCCATGGAGGGAAGAGACGTCTCTTGTCTGCCTCGTACCACAGGTATTGGTCCAGGTAGGCGTCTGTAATCTTCTCCAGGGGCTCCACGTCATAAACAGGGACCAGGTGGCTGTAGAGGTCCATAAACTCGATGCCCACCTAGCCAAGGAGAGCACTGATCAGGGCACTCGTGCGTTAGGCTCTGGCAGGCAGCCACGCACTGGCGTGAAACCCGGCCGTGAGAAACCCTGTCCTCTTGCCGAGGCTCACCTCCTTGAAGGCTCGCTGGGTGAGCAAGTGTCGCTTGATGCGTGAAAGGGCCTCGTGAGGGTTGTCGTATGCCTGCTCGATCAGGCCCAGCTCCTCCCGCTGGGACTGGTTCAGACGAGACTTCACGCTGGAGGAAAGAAGTGCGGTTTGGGAGAGCAGCTCGGACCTCTTCAAAGAGAGCTCCGGGAAGCAAGTCAGGTAAGCCAAGGAGGCAGGTGAAGCCAGCGGGACCTCCTGCCACATGATCTCCCAGACATAAAAGAACGCACTTGCAGCCAACAAGCTCAGCGTGAAAAAGAGTCGGGGTAAAAACCAGGAAGGCCTTTTCACAAAAGAATGCTTGGGTGCTGCGTTGCGTGATCCTGAACTCCCCCCACCCCTAAGCATCACACATCCCCTCCCTCCCACACCACACATCCCCTCCCTCCCCAGGGTACCTGTAAGCCTCCTTCAGCCTCTCCAGGGCCAGGATCAGGAGCTTGGTGTCGTGTTTGTAGGAGAGGGGGGGGAAAGGGATCGGGGAGAAGCGCCGGCTCTCCAGCCAGTGCACCGTGGTGGTGTAAACGGCCACAGCCTCCTCTGCGGTGATGTACGGACCATCCTGCAGACGAACCACGGCAGGGTCAAAGCCAGGCCACCCACGGCACGTCGGCCTGCCTCCCCCGGCCAGAGGCCCAAGGGGCTGCCCACCTTCAGGTAGTTGTGCTGCCTCTCCTGCTCGGCCTTCAGGTAGAGGCGAGTCAGGCGGCCCAAGTTCTTCTTGCAGACCGTCTTGTCCACGGTGGCCCCACGGCGGATGCGCTCCCGGTTGTAGTGCGCTGTGTTGGTCCACCAGTCTGCTTTGGCCTTCACGTACCGCAAGATCATGTTCTCGATGGGAGTTGGCAGCCCCGGGACCTGCAGTGGGACAGGAGGAAAAGGAGAAGCTGCCCCACCTGAACGGCCGGCTCCACGGGGAGGGAGGGAGGGAGGGGCAGGGGCCTCGGGGACTTGCCTTCCAAGGGATATTGGCCTTCCAGCACCGCCAGGCTTCGCTCAGGTGCTGCAGGATGGTCCGGGCCTTGTTCTGCTTGATCCCCTCGGGCATCATGTCCAGGATATCGTGCATCACTGCCGCCCGCAGCTCCAGGTCAAAGTGGGACTCTACCCGCTGTTTGGTGACAGTCTTGGCCACCCCCTTTGAGTGGCGGCCTGGAAGGAAGGATGGAAAACAGATCCCTTGCGTGGTTGTTCCGTGGACCTTCCAGGAGGCCGCAGGATCTCCCCAGGGTGACAGAAAAGCTCTCAGCTTTTCCAGGATTCAAGGTCGATATAGGATTTTTAGAGAAAAAAGGGATCAACTACAGCACTGAAGCAGCAGGGGAAATGGGCGAGAACGGCATCAACGTGTCCATCTGAGACAGAATTTATTTGGGGCTAGAGCTGGAGAGTGTCCTGGATGAAATCTACCCAGCCAGGATTCACAGCAAGTTGCCTTGGCTGGTCTTGTGACGGCTTCAAGCGCCAGCAACTCTGCTACCCATCTGGGCCAGCAGTGAAGGTGGGGAGTGGGTCCACTCTTCCCGAGGGGTCCCCCTCTTTCCCGAGGGGCCAGTTCCAATCTAGAGCAGTGGGAGGGGTCAAGCCCAGGGGTCACCACTAGAGAATGCCAAATGTTTGGCTCTTCTCTCTCCTGATGCTCAGCGTCACTGGGGGAGACCATCCCCTACCTTGGGGCGAAGCTACTCAGTTACAGACCTCTACCCACGCCAGGTAGGAGAGGCAGTGGAGCATGGGACCTGGTGCCCGGGAGCTATTCGGATCTGGCTGGGGAGGAGGTGTGGATTTGGAAGCCAACTGTTTCCAGAGCTAACCCCAACCCTGTGACGCTTCTGAAGGGTTAGGAAAACTACAGGAAATCCTTCCAGGATAAAAACCTTACAGGTTCACAAACGACCCAAAGCCGTTTGAGGATTCCACAAGGGGGGCATTTTGCTGACCACCGTCTCTCGTTCCCCTCCCCCCCCCAGGATGGGGCTGCTCAAGGAGGTCTGAACGGCCCGACTAAAGGCAGCCGCCAGGGAGGCTCTGCTTACCTTCAAACTGCCTGGCCAGGAGGTTCCCGAGCCAGCGCTCCAGCAGAGGCGTAATCCCTCGCATGAAGAACAGCCACACGCGCCAGCCTGCAGCCCAGAAACCGCAGCCGGGGCCCTTCCCCACCGGCCCCTACACAAGGGAAGGAAGCGCCTGGTCGGTTTCATGGGGACCTCCGGACACGGCCTGGCGCCCGAGAGCCCTCGCGACTGCCTGGAACGGAATGGGCCCACCTGACATGCGGGTCCCAGGCTGGGGGAGAGGGTCAGTAGCCCCCCCATCCATGAGATTCACCTGCTGCAGTGCCCGTTTGTCAGAAAAGGCTCCCCCCCTGAACCCAGGTTGACCTGCTGGAAATTACAGAGCTGTTCCGGAGACCCCCAGGTTAGCGATTCTGCACTCGAGCGACTTAACTGTTTTTACAGAACATTATTTCCCGTAAGCGGGAGAGGCCCTTGGGATCACAGCAGGGGCTAAACCTCCCCGTGGCTCAGCTGCACTCACTGTGTTGAAGCGGTAATAAATGAGGTGCTTGAGGTCCTTGCACATCCGGATCTGCCTCATGAGTTTGTACTTGTACCGGTACATCCCCGTCAGCTGCCCGACGTGAGCGAAGATGTACTGGAGGCCGTCTGACAGCTGTGGGGAAAGGTGGCAGCAGGGCTTAGAGAATGCGCCCAGCCCAGGGTTCAGCTGTGGGGGGACTGGCAGGGTGCCCCAGGGCCTCTCAGGGCCCCGGCATTCAGCAGCAAGAGGGCACCACCCACCTGGAAGGCGTCCACGTTTCCTAGCCTGTACTGGACGTGGCTGTCCACCACCAGCTTGGTCAGACGCAGCACCTCACGGCACAGGTGGAAGGCGTTGCCAAAGCGAGACTTCTTCCTTTCCTACCGAGCGAGAGGAGAAACCCTGAGCAGGGCAGCAGGGGGCACCTGGGAACCCGGAGGAGGAGGAGGAGGAGGAGGAGAGGGTGGTCCAGCAGGGACAGTCCCACTGTGTTCCTTTGCCCCACCCCGGGCACAGTTGCCTGAAAGCTGCACTGAGGGGGGATGCGCAAAACAACGTGAGGGGCCTACAGCTCCCGGCCAAGGGCGGGGGGGGGGGGGGGGGGGAGCTATCCCTGTTACCGCTAAGGGGCAAGGGAAGGGGGAGGCACCTTGGTGGTGAGGGTCTTGACAGGCTTCAGGTTGAAGTTGTAGTCCAGGTGGAGGTAGTTGAGGTTCTTGCGGTGGATCAGAAGGTTGAGCATGTTGTAGCCCTGGCGGCAGACCTGCAGCCCCACCTCCACCCAGTCCAGCTTGGTGGACTGGAAGAACTTGGTGGCCTTGAAGGAGCGGAAGAGGTACCTGGGGGGGGAGACGGGAGGGCTGGGCGGGCACACTGGGAGGGCCACTGTCTCGCCAGGCCCCCGCTCTCCCTTCTGCCCGCCAGCCGGTCTGAGCTGCCCCCTCCTTCCAAGGAGCAGGAGGTGCCAAGAATGGCTCGGGGGGGGGCTCTACTGAGTTCCCAGGGCCCCCACTCACCTCTTCTTCTGCGCCTTGGGGGGCCTGTGCTTGAGGGCATTCAGGACGTAGTACTTCAGGAGCTTCTGGTAAGACACCCGCACCTTCACAGGCTGCCCGGCAGGACAGTGCTCCCGGTACCTGTCAACCAGGGGGGAGGGAGGGAGGGAGGGGGGAGAAGAATGCTCTGAGTTCTCTGCCTGTGCGGAAGGAGGGCAGAGCCCCAGAGGGCAAGCGCAGGTTCGGCCAAGGCTCCAGGAGGTGAGAAGCAGAGCGGCCATCGGGGGCTTACGAGCCCTTTCGGGAAGCAAACTGGGCCACCCCAGCTACCCTTACCAGTTCTTGACCAGCGGTATGTCGAGGGCTCGCCGGGTCCGGCCGGAGCGCAAGTTAAAGGGCCGCGGTGCCCAGAGCAGGGCGATGCCGTTGGCCGTGTTGTCCGTGTAAAGAGGGGTCTCCTTCAGGAAGGGCTCCACAAACTCCGGCAGCTCAAACTCTTCGTCGTCATCAGGAAGTGGCTCCTGGCTCTGGGAGGATCAGGCGCGGTCACAGAGGCCCCCAAGGAAGCCCACCCCTCCCCCTGGCCGGCCCTCTGCCAGGCAGGGGGCCGAAGGGCGGCCCTCGAGGGCTGGAGGAGCCCAGTGGCAAGAACCACCGCCCCCTTCGGGCGTCCCTACAGTCGGTCACGCGGAAGTCAGACGGGGCAGAAGCTTCCCTCTTCCTCCCTTTGGCAGCCCTGGTCCCGTTCTCCTGAATTTTATTAAAACGAGCATTTCCCCCTGATTTCCACCCATTATTCATTCGTTTTGGTCCCTCAGGGGTGGCTCTTATATCGCTGAAACTGCTGCTTTTGTGGCACGTTGTATTTTCATTTCTACCCGGAAGACCCTCTGGGCTCCCTCCGGAGATGGAACCGGGCAGGAACAGAAACCCCCAAAGGGCCTCACCTTAACCGAGTGTCTGTGGGAAATGGGGTTGATGAGAGGGTCAAAGTAGAAAGCCGGCAGGTCTGGGTCCTCGGTTTTGATGAAGACCACGTTGGGCGTGTGATACCTGCAGAGGACGAGGTGCCGTTGGGACAGAGAGCTTCTCCAGAGGCTGCCATCGCCCGGACTGGGCTGAACGCCGGCTGAGCCTCTGGGCCCGGCCCCCCTTGGTGGGGCGCAGCGTCCAGCCTCCTAGCCCGCCTCTCCCTGCCCTCCGCTCCCCCCCCCGCCCTCACCAGGTGAGGTGGACGTGATGGGGAAGGTTGTTGTAGAGGTAGGGGAAGGCGATCTTGTACTCCGTCCGGATCGGCTGCCGGATGATGATCTTGTTGATGTCATTGAACTCGTTCCAGTCCTCGTCCCTTTGAAGCCAGAAGGGGAAGGGCTGCGTTGAGGGGGAGGGCTGCTCGGAGGCTCCCAGGCTGCCCCCCCCATCCCAGCAGAGGTCAAGGGATCCACATTCTCTCTCTCTCTCTCTCTCTCTCACACACACACACATACAAACCTCTGAAGCCTTCAGGCTCTTTTTTCCCAAGCCAATAAACCCAGCTGACCACGCCCATTCTGACAGTCACGCAGGGAGGTTCCACAAGCGAACCCCACCCATAGACACCCCCTCCCCCACCATGCATTCCCCCCAACACCCGCAAGGCAAAATCTCTGCCACTCACTGCAGGTTGATGTCTCGAACCAGGGGCTCAAACTTGGGCCCCCCCGGGATGGCCATGTTGAGGGCCTTGGAGGTGAAAAAGGCCTTCAGGTCAAAGAGGTAAAAGTAGTTGTCGTCCACGAGGTCCGTGAGGAGCTGGTTGGCCAGGCGGTAGAGGGTGGACATCATGGGGAGGGTGAACTGCCATCGCTGGTAGGTGGAGCCGTTGACGTACCTGCAGCCCAGAAGAGGCCGTGAGGTCCCTGGGGGGGAAAGGGGGGGGCTGCCTTTGGCAACTGCCCTTCCCTGCAAAGCCTCTGTTCCGCAGGGGAGAACGGAGGGCCCCGGGGGGAGGGGGTTTACTCTTGCAGCTCTTCTGGACCCTCCACGAGGTCAGAGCATTAACCGCAGAGACCGAAGATGGCCTCTCTCCTTGGAGCAGGAGGCGCCCAGAGCCTTTTGCTGACCCAGCAAAGGACGTGCATGTCTTGCTCCGGGTTCAAGCCCTGCCCACCTCAGGTCCGAGAGCCAGAACCCCATCGATTCTCTGGCCAGACATGTGAGGGGGGGATACTTGGCACCATTTCTTACTCCTCCCCCACCCCAGAAGGGAACACGTAGGAGTACGCACTTGCGGCTGTCCTTCAGGGGCTGGTGGTCATAGAACCAGTCCAAGACGGGAGCGTCTTCCTCCGTGTCCAGCTCCAGCTGGATGGCCTCCAGGGGCTCCACGTCCAGGATGTTGTCTGCGTAGTCGAGGGGGGGCTCTTCGTCGTCAAAGGGCGGGAAGCGCATCCGCTTGAAATGCCGCCGGTCCCTCTTCTCCCGTCGCATCATGATCCACATGGACCTTGGGATACATCCAGTTCCAAGAATCAGCCGCGGTGAGGGGCCGATCCTGGGCCTCCTCTGCCCCCCAAGTGCCAGCTGGTGAGGCTCCCTTACCCCCACTGGGCGATGTACACTGGCTCGATCACCCAAGGGATCTCGTTCACGAAGGAAATGGCACCAGTGATATGGTAGAGGACGGGCACGTCACGGATCTGCTCCCAGGGCATCGGCATGTTCTCCAGGAGCTTCAGAACTGCGTGAGGCATGTACTTCAGGGCCCTGGGAGGGAAAGAGGGAGAAGGGGAGAAGCATGTGATAACCACCCTAGCCTTAGAGTAGCCCCTGCTGGATTCTGGTTGGCCAGCACAGCCGTTACAACGCAGGGAAGGACTAGCGGAAAAAGTCTGCTCAGCCACCGGAGTGCAATTCTCAAAACATGCAGGAATTTCACTGCGAGAAACAAGCCCCAGGACCTACAAATCCCCTTCAGTCTAGCCTGGTGGGACAGAATGTAGATTTGGCCTCGGAAAGTGGGAAGAGGGCAACGAACTGTTACGGGAGGGAAAGTGTGAAGAAAAAAAGCTCAAAAGTAACCCTGTCTCAAAGATGACGCATAGGGAACTCTGGCTGGCTTCCAAGGTTCTGTTATTGTAGCCTACAATAATATAGCACCCTGGTAGAGTCTCTGCGGCCGACCTCAAAGGCTGACATCCATCACGATGCCCTGTCTGAAGAGGTCAAGGAAAGGTACTGCTGGCCATTGCCGCAGGAGATTCCTGGGCTCCAAGGGAACCCTCTGTAAGCCCCCCTCAGGCTCACAACCCGAAAAGAATCTGATACGGTGCGACTAGCACGCCCTCTCTCTCCCTCCTCTGGCTCTGCCAAGGCCACATCCAGATCAGCAAAATGCCCAACGCGGGAACTCCAGAGCATCTTTTTTCTACTAAGGCTGAACCACAGCACTCGACCTCTGACCCCCTCAGGACATCTAGTGGGCAGCGTCAAGCAGAGACGAGCCTCCCCACGCTCTCCACCCAGAGATCTCCTCAATGAAAACGTACGTGATGGAGAAGAGATGCGCACAACTCAGCCAAGCCTCCCGCCTGGCTCTTTCTCGGTGGGAAAGGAGCTTCTGCAACTGCCCAACCTCCCAGTCCAAGCAGGCCGTGGCATCTTCCCCAAGGCTCACCCCAGATACACCCGCTTGTCGTGACGGAACTTCCTGTTGGTCATGTCTCCATGGTCACGGATGATCTTCCTCACGTGCTCAGGCGGCATGTCCTCCTTCTGGGCGTCCACAAAGCCAAACTTCCTCTTCTCGGCATAGCGCTTTGCCTGCAGCTGTTGCCATTTGCGGGCTGAAAGGAGGGGAAAAAAGCCCAGCGTGAAAGTCTCTTCACTCATCCCTGATATTCCCTCCCACCCAACCTCCAACATGGGAGCAGAATTGGAGCAGAGCTGGAAGGGACCTTGGAGGTCTACTAGTCCAACCCACTGATCGAGCAGGAGACACTAGCGCAGGGTTAGGCAACCTTGGCTCTTTTATGACTCGTGGACTTCAACTCCCAGAATTCCTGAGCCAGCCATGCTGGCTCAGGAATTCTGGGAGTTGAAGTCCACGACTCATAAAAGAGGCAAGGTTGCCTATCCCTGTGCTAGACCATTCCAGACAAGCGGCCATCCAGTCTCTTCTTAAAAACTTCGAGTGACGAAGCCTCTTCCCGTCGGAGGCCCACGCGTCCCGCGACCGTTACCTTTCTCCTGCAATTTCTCCTCCGACATGTAGTCAGGCAACGGCGTCAAGGGCGTGGGCAGGGGGGGGCAAGGCCCCCGGAAAGGGAACACTCCGGCCATGGTGAGGAACGCAACCTGGGGAAAAAAGAGCAGAGACCATCTCTGACGGGGAGAGGAGAGGCGCAGGCGGGCCCGTTTCTCCGAGAATGCCCTGCTCCCACAACCGGCCTTCCTGCCCTCCTGAGGCAACTAGGGAGGCGCAAGCAACTCGTGCAGAATTGCGGGGAAGAAAGACGCGGCATCTCGGGGGCTTCCCCTACAAAGCCTCTGCAGGGGGGTGAGCGACACTCTGTGGAAGGGTGGAATGATTGGGAAGGAAAATGGCCCCCGTCACCCTGCAGGCCCAGCGGAGGAGGGCCAGATTCACCCCCGGAGCTTCTTCACGGCCCGCCGCCTCCTCTTCCCGCTTCAGCTCAGGACGACCCCCGCCCCCCCCCCGAGCCAGCTGGGAGGGAGGGGAGGGGAGGGGAGGGGGGAGGGCGCAAACCCGCCTCCCGTCCCTGCGGGGGGCCGGAAGGGCAGCGACGCCTCCCCCTCTCGCCCCGGGGAGGGTCGCGGGGAGGGGCACTATCGGGGGGGGAGAAAGGGCCGTGGGGGAGCCGCGGCCGCCCTTCCATCCTGCGGGCCCGACGACTCCGAGACCCCCCCCCCCGGGGCAGCGCGGACGAAGGACAGGCCGGGCCTGGCCCCGAGGGGGCGCAGGGCGGGCGGGCGGGGGACGGGAAGGGACTCCCCGCACCTGCCTTCCCCTCGCGAGGGCTCCGGGCCCCGCAGCCCCGCCGGCTCCGACCAGGGATTCCCTTCGCTTCTCCGCGCTCGAACTCCGCTAATGGCGGCGGCGAACACCGCTCTGCACGATCCCCGCCGAGAGTGCGCAGGCGCAGGGGCTCCCAAACCGGATGTGGAGGCAGGGCCAGGACTGCCTCTGACCAATCAGCGCCGGCTCCGAAGGACGGTTTTTTCCGTTTGCCTCGGAAACGATCGGAGCCCTTCCGGTGTCGGCTGCGGGGGGGGAAGTGTTGGTTCGCGGGCCCGTTAGCCTCCCCCCACTCGCTCCCGCCCCCCCCTCCTTCCGGGCCCTGGGCTCCCCGCGCGGGACCGTCCGGGGGGGTTGACGAGGCTCCTCGTGGCGGCCCGGCGGCCTCGTCCCGAGCAGGCCCGGGGCTCTCCTGGAGGGACACCCCGCCCCGGGGCCGGACTCCCAC
>NW_015387001.1:28088-76521 GCF_001527695.2 Protobothrops mucrosquamatus | reverse complement strand
GGGGGGGGAAGTGTTGGTTCGCGGGCCCGTTAGCCTCCCCCCACTCGCTCCCGCCCCCCCCTCCTTCCGGGCCCTGGGCTCCCCGCGCGGGACCGTCCGGGGGGGTTGACGAGGCTCCTCGTGGCGGCCCGGCGGCCTCGTCCCGAGCAGGCCCGGGGCTCTCCTGGAGGGACACCCCGCCCCGGGGCCGGACTCCCACGAGCGGCGACCGAGCACCGGGGACCCCTCTCCGCCTCCCGGATCCGCACACCGCGCGGGGGAGGCGACACGGCAGCCGGTTCGGCCCGTTTATCGGCCCGGAGGGAAGAGGCGCATCGCTCGAGGCCCGGAGGGAAGCGCCGCTGCCGAGGCTGAAACGTCTCGTCGCCCCTTCGGCCCCGCCGGCCTTTGCCGGGCGGCCGGTCTCTGGGTCGGGGAACCTCCTCCTCCTCCGCCGGAGACACCGGGCCCAGAGAGGCGGAGGCCCGTCCCGTCCGTCGGCCAGAAGAGCAGCCCCGGTCCCCGTGCAAAACGTTTTATCTGGCGGTCCCCGTAAAGGGAGGCGAAGGCTCAGTTGCCCCGAAGGCGCTTTTTCCAAAAGGCAGCTGGACTTCGTGGGCTATTCCTTGAAGACGTTTCGCTTCCCATCCAAGGAGCTTCCTCGGTTCTTCGATTCCGTTCTCCACCGTCCCAGTCAGAGCTGAAGAAGCTCCTTGGATGAGAAGCGAAACGTCTTCAAGGAAACCCAGAAAGTCCAGCTGCCCTTTGGAAAAAGCGCCCTGGGGACCCCCGTGACCCGGGGGAGAGAGACCCTCCCTGGACGTCATGTGGTCGGACCCTGCGCTCCTTGGCTGCTCCTGCGCTGGAGGGTTGCTTGCAGGCGCAGCCCCATCTGCCTGAATGAGTGCATGGACGGGGGAGGTTCGGTTTTCTCCCTGCAGAGCGTAGTGAGGACGTATCCGGGTACCCCTATGGCCTCCTCTCCTTTGGGAGTTGCATCATCCTTGCGTATCCCCACTTCTCTTCATAGGGACGGAGGGGGCTGTTCCCACCCTGGGCAGCCGCTTTGCCTTCAGGCTGCTGGCTTTCGGGATCAAAGACTTCCCCTCCACAAACTGCAGAGGCTCTGCCTGCCTGCCTGCCAAGCAGGGCCAAACAATTAGCAATCACTAAAGTTTCTTTATTACTGTCTGCACACACATCTTGTAACATCTTGTTACACACACACAAAATCAGATAACTGCTTTGTAATCCCAGGTTTAGAGACAATTACTTGGCACTTAGTGGGCTAAAGGCACTGACAGGTGGCATCAGGGTGGCAGTCCCAGAAACGGGTGTGGGAAAATAGCCTCGGCTCTGTTGCTGACGGCAGCAAACGTGCCTGAATGGCCTTGGGATGCTGCCTTCCTCGGCTCAGCGGAAGAGCTGCAGGACCTGTTTGTGACTCTTGGGAGGGAAGAGAGGGTGAATCGCTGTGTGACAGTGATAATCCCAGCAAAACTCCAGAGATAGTGATCCATCCTTGCTTCTTTTTCATTCCCACGATTCCCAAGTCTGTTCCAGTCTCTTTTGTACCAGTGCTGGTGAAATTTACCTACAGAGGAATCAAACCCCGAACTGAAGGTAGTGACTCCCGGGGAGGTTCCTTAAGAAGTGCTATTCTCCAGAGAGAGTCCGCCGTAGGCATCAGGGTGGGGAAGGTGAGACAGTCTCCCTGCCATACCCTTCCACGGCCCAGCAGCCTCCCGGCTATTGCCACGGGGCGGGGGGGTGGAAGGGAAGGGGTGGGGCTAAGAGCACCTGTTCCCAGGAGGCTCACCTTGTATGGGGAAGTGTAGCAGAAGTAAATGTCAGAACACAGATGCACAGGGCGAAGTCATTTCAATAAGGCCCCTCCCTCAGGGAGGGCAAAGCGAAGCCCACCTTGCTGTGTGACCATCACTCCCGGCCCTCCCGCCAAACAGCACCATGACACTGTTCCACGGGGCTCTCCAGAAAGGCTGGCCCTGCTCCCAACTCTGCATCGCTGGGCAGCCGGGGGGGGGGTGCCTCCTGAGCAGCTGGGGAAACCCCTTCCTCCTGCCTGCGTGGGTGCTGTCTGCCTTGCTCCGGCTCCTTCTCCCTCCCCCTGGCGCTTGGCCGGGAGCTGCTACTTCTTGTGAGACGGGAATAAGTCGCTGCGTAGCAGACGGTAGAAGAGGACAACGTTGATGGGCAGCATGATGGCCATGCCCACCGTGCCCATGGCACAGGGCACTGCTGGGACGTTCTCCCAGTTCAGGGCCAGCCAACGGCTCATCCAGGCCAAGATCAGGATACGGAACACCAGGTAGGTGCCAAGGTTGACCAGGCTGGTGAGGCGGAAGGAGGCGGTGTTGGCCAAGCCAGCCATCTGCAGGATCTTCCGGAGGTGCAGGAAGACGGAGTTGATCTCCACCAGCAGAGCCACCATGGCGAAACCCACAAAGCGCCGAACCAGGAAGGCAAAGCCGAAGCAAACGATCATCTGGAAGACAGCAAGGCTGAGCTGGCTCTTCCCCTGGGTGCGCTCTGCCCTGGACCCCCTGGCGGAAGCGGCCGGAATCCGGCTGCAACAGGTAGGAACCCTCCTCCTGCTCCTGATCATCATCACCGCCAAAAGCAGCCTCGGGTGCTCCTGCTGCCACCCCCGCCCCAGGGCGGATCATCACGCCCTGACCCGCCTCCTGATCCATGGACTGGGCCAGCCCCCCCCCCCAGGCTTCAGTTCTGCTCCCACAGACCTCGGAAAACTGGCTCCGTGGCAGAGGGCAGGACAGGTAAGGTCAAGATCCAGTGCCCACAGCCTCCCCCCAGCAGCCAGTTTTAAAAATTAGTTCTGAGCCTTAACAGCGGAAGCATCTCAAGCGCACATCCAACCTCCTTTTCAGCCGTGACCTCTGTGGAACATCTGGGGCTGATGGAAGGCACACAAAGGTTCCCCTGCATCTCCCCACCCCTTAGCCCCCCTCCCCCGTCAGTTCCTGGGGGAGAGCTGCAGCTACTGAGGGGGGGGGCAGGCAAGCCAATTCAAAGCGTCAGTTGCTGAGGACTGGACTCTCCTTGAACGGCTTCGGTTTCGGCTTCAGTAGAACAAACCTGTCTCTCTCCCTCCCTCTCCCTCCCCCCCCCCCCGCCCTGCAAGATGTGCTTAAGGCGGATTGTAAGGAGTTTAGCTGTTTTAAGTTGGAAGCCAGTCTCGGTCTCTGCTCAGTTTGATCCTGACGTGGGCAATCCAGAGATCAGGAGAGAGATGGCAACTCCCTACTGAGGCTGGTTTTCAAAGGCACACCGGCTCCCTCCCTGGAGGAGTCCCAGGAGGCCCTTGGCTGGGTGCCACAAAGGCAGTCTGCACAGACTCAGAGGCCCTTCTGCCTTCCTGTCCCCTCTGCTGCCCTGAGGCCGAGGATTGGCATCCCAACCAACATGGACTATCGCAAACTCGGCGATTCCTTCATGCTTGCTGTAGCCCAGCCTGACTGGTCAGGTGGCCAGTGGCCAGTGGGTGGGCACGGCTGCAGCAGTCACATGGGCTGAAACTGAGGCTGGACCTCTTTCCCTTTGTGTAATGTGCAGAGCGGCTGGTGTGAAACAAAGCCAGGGCAGCTCCAGCTGGTTCACCTCACCCAGTCAGAATGTGGGCAAGGATGCTCATCTGCTCCCCCCATCCTGCCCCCTAATCGAAGCCTGGCTGGTCCCCTGAAAGCAGCCCAGCAGGGGCGAAGCACCAATCTTCACGCGGAAAGACTGGGGGCCTCTGGATAGGCCTTACTATTTATTTGTGGGCTCCTTGGTGCTCTCTGTGCTTGGTGGTTTGCTTGCAGACGTTTCATTACCCAACTAGGTAACATGATCAATGCTGGTGAGTGTGGATTTTGCTCTCTGTTTATATACAGGGGCGTGCCCCGCCAGTACTGGTGGGGGAGAGGTTTTATCCTTGATTAGGCTATTGTTTTCTACTTGATTGTTTGTCTGGTGTTAAACCCTGCTTATTTGGCTCTTGACGGAGATGTTTTCCAGTCTTTTTGTTTCCTTCTTAGCTTTGAATGAGGTATAAATGTGGTTTATTTCTATCTATCTATTGATGGCTGATTTGTTTCCGGGAATTCCCCAGGTCTGAATTTGGTTGGGCCTAAGATACTGACAATTTTCCATTTGAAATTGCGGTTGAGTCTGTCCATGTGACTAAGACGTTTTCATTGTGTCTTTCGACTGCTGATCGATGCTCCAGGATACACTTGGCTAGTCTTCTGGCTGGCTGCCCTACACAGTCTGGCTGTTCCAGGCCTTAACACTGTGTGTTGTAGTAGATGACTGTTTTTTCTTCTTGGGCTACAGGTAGTCCTCGACATACGACAGTCCGTTTAGTGACCATTCAAAGTTACAACAGCACTGAAAAAAGTGAGTTATAACCATTTTTCACACTGACCATTCAAGCATCCCCACGGTTACGTGATCAAAATTCAGACATTTGGCAACTGACTCATATTTATGACGGTTGCAGGGTGATGCGACCCCCCTTTTGCCACTTTCTGACCAGCAAAGTCAGTGGTGGGGGGAAGCCAGATTCACTTAACAGCCGTGTTGCTAACTTAACCCCTGCAGGGATTCGCTTAACAAATGTGACAAGAAAGATTGTAAAACGAGGCAACATTCACTTAACGACTTTCTCGCTTAGCAGCAGAAATTTTGGGCTCGTAAGTCAAGGACTGCCTGCACTTGGCCTTTGGGCTTTAGGATGTTCCTGAGGGTTTGTGTGCTGTGTGATTGTAATAGTTGGTTGGCTGCTTCTGAGATGTTTTTGATTCCTGAGAGTGTTATCCTTTTCATAGCCTGTGTGGGTTGCCATGTAGCGGGGTTGAGTGATCGGGCACTTTTTATTTATGTTACTGGGCTTCAAGTTACTCTGGCTGCAGACACCTGAGCAGCGAAGGAGAGGAACAGGAGCCCGGTGGGGTGGAGGCCAGGCCCCCTGGAAGAGGGAGGCGCCCACAGCAACTGGCAGGCCAAGTCAGGGCCAGGGGATGTCGGAGGCCCCCAGCGTTCATCCCACAGGGTCACCCTTGCCACGGCCACCCGCCCTGAGTCCCACGCTTGTCGTTCTCCCTTCCCCCAGGAGGAGCCCAGCCTGAGGTGGGAGAGGCCCCTCTGCCAGTTCACCCAGCCCCGGGCATCCTGCACCCTCAGAGCTTGGCTGCTCCTGCCAACTCACCCCTTGCCCGGGACAGCCCTGTCTTCTTAACATGAGAAACACGAGTAACTCACCACAAAGTGATGGAACAGCAGCTCCCAACATTTCTGAAGCTTCTCGTTACATATCATGTCCAAGAAGTCCTGCACAAAATACCCTGCGGAAGAAGAGGTGCCCCATCAACAAGCTGCCGATTCTCTCTGCCGCAGAATCACGAGTCCCGGCTCGGGAACCTGGTTCTCCTTCCAGGGTTACTCCACACCCGCTTTCCAGACCAGCTCGGTGGCCGGGAAGGCCAAGCAGAATCAGGTCCCCGGGGGGGGGGGGAAGTGGAAGAGCCGGGCGACCAGAGAGCTTGGCAGGGAAGCTAAGAGGAGCATTGCCATCTTCTTTCCGGTTCGTCTCTGGGGCTGAATGCTGGGATGAAGTCTAAACTGGCTCAGGCCCAACCCTGGTTAACTTCCTCTTGCCTCTCCCCCCCACCCCCCTTCCACTCCACTGTCTGCAAAATCTCTCAGGAAGCGTCATCAGAAGGGGAGGCTGTCAGAAATGGCCTCCTCTCCTCTGGCCCGGCCAGTGGACTCACAGCTGTGGACGTTCTTCATCCTGTTGAAGGTCTAAAAGCTGTGAGATGTTTTTAAATGTTATTCTTTTGCTTTACTTTAAACAGCCCTTGTTTTTACTCCAATTTAAATGGAACAAACGGATGAGAATTGTAGCTTTTTTAGACATGCTGTAGTTTTTGTGCAATGTGCTTAACTAAGCTGACTAAAGGGCTTGTGGGTGTCTTCACACGCCATGCCCACCTTTCGCCAGTTTATCACGTGGGCTGGAGGGATCGTGAAGATCATCTTGCCCAACCTTCTGCAATGCAGGGGAAAGGACGAAATCACTCGTGAGATTCGGCTGCCCAGCCTGCTCTTAAAAACTTCCCAAGATAGAAAATGCACCGTTTCGGTAGACAAATCTCTTCTTCCATTCGTTTCTCCTAATATTTCGGCAAAATCTAGGAAACCGCAGCTCCTCCCCACTGCCTATAGCCAGGGACAAGAGTTCCTGACCCTCTTCTCTACGGGCCCCTTTTATACCCCTGAACACAGTTACCCCGTTTCCCCCTCGCCTTTCTGTGGCCCAGAGCGAGCACAGAATCAAACCCTTGGAAAGGGTGCTGGGGGGGAGCTTCCCTTCCAGAGCCCCACCCAGAGCATGCCACACAAATGGCGGCCCAGCTGTTGCATGAACACAGCTCAAGGAGGCCAGCTGGTCACTGCTTCACTGCACTCACAGACAGGCGATTCCTGCTGATCTCAAGTTTGGATCTCCCTCACTAAGGAAAGCTTCATCCCATTGGTCCTTGGCCTCCCCTTGGACCCCGTGCAGAGTAAGGCCAGGGGCTCTTCCCCACGGCGGCCATTCGAGCACGGCCTCTGGTGCCTCCAGTCATGTTGAGCATGAAAACAGCCGGCTACGTTGTTCTCCATGGGATTTAGCCAGCCTCCCCTCTTCGCTGCACTTTCCATTGCCCAGCGCCCTCCTTGTGGCACTTGGGCAACCAGAAGGGGACCCGGCATCCAGATGCAGTGCAGCCACAGAGCAGCACGACAATTGCCTCACTTCTGGTGCTCTTGTCCCGTGTTCCTCCGTCGAGGCCACCCAAGATTGCATTGGCTCCTTTGACAGCTACCGCAGACTGCCGGCTCGTGCTTCATCGTGCCCCGCTCCCCCAGCAGACCCGGATCCTTCCCACAAGGACTGCTGCGTGTTCCAAAGTGCCAGCTCTGGCAGCCTCTCCTCACAGGGCATGTCCCGAGGGGGCCTTCTCTGAACCAGTTGCAACCCATCCATGTCCCAGAAACGAGGGTCCACAGTCACGTCATCAAGGATTCCACCGCAGCAGCAGCAGCAGCAGCAGCAGCGTGTCCTGCACTGAAATGCCCAGCTGAAGAAATTCCTAATGGTGAGAGCAATCAACCAGTGGAACAGAAGTTGCCTCCAGAAGCTGTGTGTGCTGCAACACTGGAGGTTTTTAAGTAGACATTGGACAGCCATCTGTCTGCAATGGTATAGGGTTTTCTGCTTGAGCAGGGGGTCGGATTGGAAGACCCACAAGGGCCCTTCCAGATCTTTTATTCTATGTTCTAAGAAAAGTGGCTGGGCCTGGGTCAAGGCCACGACTTCCCTTTTAAGGGCAGGTTCACAGGCACGTAGGCCAAGAGGGGGAAATGCCAGAGGCACCTGCAGGGTGGCATTCTATGTCTTGGATACAGGATATAAAAATCGGCAAGAAAAGCAAAGAAGTGAGATGCAAAATGGGACCCCAACGCTGGAGGAGGCTGACGGGGTAAGAGAGGAGACGGGAGCTGCTGGAGAGGGTTTCACTGGCAAACGTGGAGCAAAGGGGAGCCTGCCATTGTTCCAGAACCGGGAGCTAGATTGGCAGGAGAGAAAGGGCTGCAAGCAGAGATAAAAAGCAGCGGAGACAGTTGCTCTGGAGCGGCTCCCGCAGGTTCTAGCCGCACCACTAGGTTCTGGGTGTGAGGGCAACATCTGGATGGTGGGAAGGAGCCAGCTGAGGATTCATCAGCAGCTCACAAGGCAGAGAGGTTGCCATTCCGGCAAAGTGAAAGTGAAAAAACCAAGAGTATAGTTCCCAGAAGGAAACCTAAGGAACGAGAAGAGCCTCTCTAGGAAGACCTCTCGGGCTCACCTTGGCTCTGCCAGAAGGACCCAAAGGAAACAGGGTAGCTGCCCAAGGAAGCTGCCCTAAGGAGGGAGGGAGGGAGGGATGCACTTTGGCTGGCAGGTAGAAGGGTGGGGGGAGGGAGTTGAAGCCCTCCGGTGAGAAATGCACCCAGAGTAGGCAAGGAGTATCTTGCAGGTGCTTTTGAAACCAGGGGGGAGGCCCCCATGGGGAAGGCATATACAGCATATACAGCACTTTGGGCTGTGATAGAACAGCCGTCGCATGACTGGCCCTGGCTGACTCACGAGGGGGGAAGGCTGGGGGCTAGAAAAGAGGTCCTAGTGCCAGCACAAGGAGAAGCTACCTTTTCACAGGAGGACAGGCTCAGGAGGAGGAGGAGGGGGAGAAGAGGAGGAGGAGGAGGAGGAGGAGGGAATGCAAGGGTCTCATAAAATTCTTCCTTTGCCTCCTGACCTGCTTCCTCCGAAGAGTGAAGAGCCGAGAGAAGCAGGAAGGGCCGGTCGAAGGGCAAGAGGGACGCAGGCTCCCTTCAGAGGGAAGATATCCCTCACTCAGGAAATGTGGGCACGCCATAAAAAAGAGACGTGGGAATAGGTGGCTGGAAAGGCTGCTTTCTGGAAAAGGCCAGGACTTGACAGAGGCCATCCCAGACCAGTCAGAGCAAGTTGTCACTCCACAGAAGTTTAGGAGCAGCCAGAACATGAAAGCAAAGAAGGGCGCATGGGGGGGGGCAGCAGCAGCAGAGCGCTTGGGAGACAAGCCTGAGACAGGCTTGATTGGCAGGAATCACAGTGGAGGGAGGAAAGAGCCTGTCTGGAGCGCCTGCAGCTGCTAGACCTAGACCAAGGGAGCAGGTCAGTAGGTGCTCTAGGGCAGGGGTAGGCAACCTTGGCTCTATTATGACTCGTGGACTTCAACTCCCAGAATTCCTGAGCCAGCCGTGCTGAGGGGAAAGGGAGGTTTCCAAACTGAGCCATGCTGGCTCAGGAATTCTGGGAGTTGAAGTCCAAGAGTCATAAAAGAGCCAGGGTTGCCTACCCCTGAGCTAGGCGCTATAGACACAGGGAGATCTTTAGCTAAAGCAGTCTAAGGCAGTCTTTCTCAACCTTGGCTACTTTTAAGTTATTTAAAAATTATTAATGCAGCATATAAATAAAGTAATAATGTAAACTGTAAATGTAGTATATCTGTTCAATCAGTGACATCATCCAAATAAGCAAATCCTCTGGGATGTAGGCATCAATCACTGGGTCAAGATTCTTGCTGCTCCTGACTCTCTGTGCACAGCAGCCCCTCCCTGCTGAGGCTGGAGACCCCAGGTCAAGATGGCCACCACAGGATCCCATCAGGAAAAGGGTGACAACCCTAAGCACACAATTAGCCTAAACCTAGCCCTAATTCTAAGAATGGAATGGGAATGGGAATAGAATAGAATAGAATAGAATTAGAGCTGGAAGGGACCTTGGAGGTCTTCTAGTCCAGCCCTCTGCTCAATTCCATATGGATTCAAACCAGAACTGAGAGAATGATTGACTGAACTCTAGAGTCCACTGAACTGGGGAAGCAAACCCTATTTTGTGCACTGTGAAATAAATAATTAATGATGCTTTAAATTTTTGTGGAGTTTTAAAATTACACCTTCAATTCAGGAAAAGAAGTCCCTAAAATGTAGCAACCTGCATTTACCCCCTTTTCTGAACTGTTTTATTTCTCTGCAGTTTGAAATCATTTCCTGAAAAAACTTTTTAAACCCTAGCAGCCTCAGAGGGATTAACTTAATCCTCACCCAAAACTTAATCCTATAGGGATTCAAATACCTTTTGTAACAGTTAAAGACATGCAAATTTTAACCTGAAAATAGACATGCATGTGCACACATTTGCAAATGTAACCAATAGCATAAATACACATTTAGGTGTTTGTAAACATCCTGAAGCATCACCTTAATAAAGTTTTACTCCACTTCACTCCAGGAAAAGCCAGGAAAATTTAACTAGGAACCAAATACACACAAGCCGCCACCAATCGAGCAGCAAGCGTCCAACAGTGATGCTTGTTACCTGCACATCTGGACATGTCAGAGGCTGATTCTGGTTTTACTGCTGGAAATGTCCATTAGCAGGTAGTCATTTTATCTGCTCTTCTTCAAGGGTGTTGTCATTGTAGCCTCTGGGCTGCCCCTAATACTGTAACGTTGCCTAAGCCAGGAAAGACTGTATGGAAAAGTTTTAAACAGCAAAAGAGGAAAAGGATCTTAGGGTTGTGTCTTCCCCACCCCCCATGTCTGTCCAGGCATCCAGCCTGAAGGGGAAAAGGGCTCCCAGGAAACCTCCAGGGGTGAGAAAACCCAGCCCTTCTCCCGAGTGGCCACTGCCAGCCCCCCTGAGCCATGTCTGCCCCAGCTGACTGGTGGGGGGGGGCTGAGGGGGTGCACAGTGAAGCGCAAGGGAAAGGGAGGGGCCCTCTGCCATTTCTCAGTGCAACTGTTCCCACGCTGGTCAGTTGTCTTGGCGGCTTTTGGGCACGTCCTTAATGCTCCTCCAGCAGAGCAGCAACTGGGGACTAGTGGAGGCTGAGCTGACAGTTAGGACTCCCTTTGAATGCCCCCCCCTCCTCGCTTAGGGCGGGGGATCCGTATGCAATACCAGAGACAGGTGCAGCAGACTGAAGTGGTACCTCGTTGAATAGTAGCAACTGAGAGAGGGATCTCAGAGTCCTAGTGGACCATCACTTAAATAAGCCAACACAGTGCTGGGCTGCATTAACAGAGGGAGAGAATCAAGCTCAGGTGAAGTGTTAATACCACTTTACAAGGCCTTGGTAAGGCCACACTTGGAATACGGCATCCAGTTTTGGTCACCGCGATGTAAAAAAGATATTGAGACTCTAGAAAGAGTACAGAGAAGAGCAACAAAGATGATTGGGGGACTAGATACTAAAACATACAGTATAAAGAACAATTGCTGGAATTGGGTATGTCTAGTTTAATGAAGAGAAGGACGAGGGATGACATGATAGCCGTGTTCCAATATCTCAGTGGCTGCCACAAAGAAGAGGGAGTCAAGCTGTTCTCCAAGGCGCCTGAAGGCAGGACAAGAAGCAACAGGTGGAAACAAATCAAGGAGAGAAGCAACCTAGAACTAAGGAGAAATTTCCTGACCATTAGAACAATTAATCAGTGGAACAACCTGCCTCCAGAAGTTGTGAATGCTCCAACACTGGAAGTTTTTAAGAAGAGATTGGACAACCATTGGTCTGAAATGATATAGGGTTTAGGGGGCTTCCAATTATTCTATTCCTATCCTATCCTATCCTATCCTATCCTATCCTATCCTATCCTATCCTCAGTCACCACTCTGGCTCTCTCTCCTCATCCCCTCATTGCCAGACCCAGATCCAGCTTCCAAGAAGGAAGAGCAATTGGTGGTTTATCCCCTCCCCACCCCACCCCTACCTGCTGTTCTGAAGGAGGGGGGGTTCTTTCCCCACCATGCCTCCTCCAGATATTGTCGAGAATTCCTGGGAACCCCAGCCCAACCCGCCTGAAGGGGTAAACTTTACTGAACGATCCTTTGCCGCGCTTAATTGGGGGGGGCATTGGGGAGCACAGATGAACGAAAGGGAGACCGAGCTGTAAGCTTCCCTCAAGAGGAAGGGGCAGGGGGCCATCACAGGCAGCCACGGAGCAAGCAAATGGAGCGATTGTGTGCCCCCGAGGTCACATGCAAGGAAGGGAACGGGGGGGGCGGCTGGCTGGCACCAGTTGCCTCCTCCGCCAGATGCCAGCACAGAAGTGTGGAGTTGCTCTCCAGGGCCGGCAACGTGGAGCTCGGCTGCCCCCTCCCCATCCAGCGGGAGAAGAGGGGTGCTACTGGCCACAGGATCGGGGGGGGGCTTTCTGCTTTAGCGCCGTCCCTGCATCGCAGGAGCCCTTTCAACCAAGCCGAAACTAAACGGCGCCGCTTTCCTTTCCCGGCTCCCGCCCTGCCTCTTCCCGGGCCGGGGGGGGGCAGGGGGCTGGTCGGGGAACGGTCTGGGGCAGGAGAGGCACTTACCGATGGAGATCCCCAGCAAGCAGTGCGCGGAAGGCGAGAAGTGGTCGATGAGATCCTCGCCCATCTGGGGGCAGAAGTAGAACCTGCGGCCGGAGGAAAGGGGGGGGGCTCTGTGAGTCCTCTCCCGGGGCGGCTCCGCCCGCCCACCCCGACCGCCACCGCGACCTCCACCCACCCGAGGAGGGCCCAGGAGCCGCTCAGCAGGCTGTGGGCCAGCGACGTCCAAATGTTGCGCCACTTCCAGCGGACGGGCTGCGCCGGGGAGGGCGGCGGCACCAGGCGCTCCAGGACGGTGTTGAGCAGCCGAAAGGCGCCCATCGAGCCCCCCGGCAGCAGCAGCATATCCATCGCGGGACTGCCCGAGCCCCGAGCCCGCCGGCCCCGCCAGTCGCCCTCGCCCGCAGCGGAGCGGAGCGCAGCAAGCCCGAGGGCAGCGGGGAGCCGAGAGCGCGGAGGGCCGGGCGGGAAAGGGGCAGCCGCCGGGGGGGGGAGCCGGGGGTGTGACGGCAGACAAACCGTCCCCCGGCGGCGCCCGCCATTGGCTCCGCCGTCGCCCCGTCTCCATGGCGACGCCCCCCCCGCCGGGGGAAAGGGTCTCCTCGGACAGCAAGCCGCGACCCGGCATTCGTCCCCGGGAGGCCGCCGGCCGTCCAGCCTCTCCCTCCCGCCGCGCCGGCTGAGCGACTCCAGCCGCCGCGAAGAGCCCGGAGGGCGACGCCGGCGCGGTGGGCTTCAGCGGCCGTTCCGAAAGCCCGGCCCGGCCTCGGGGTAGCGCTCCGCCGCTTGGCAACCCCGCGGCGTCTGCAGGGCGGGCAGGACCGGGCCTGCGGGATGGGCGGGCGGCCTTCGGAGCGCGAGGAATCGGGCGACACCGGCGCAGGTGGCGGGACGGAGCTGAGCCGCGGGGACCGCCTCGGCTTGGAGCGCAAGTTCCGGGGCCCCAGGCGGAGGGGGCCGTTTGGCGCTGCCGGGACCCCGCCTGGTTAGCGGGAGCTCTACCGAAACGGTTGCCCGGGACTGCAGGCGGCTACTCACCCCAAAGCGGGCGGGAGCTGCCCCCCTCCACCCGCTCCCCGGTCAGCCGTTCCGCCGGCTGCGTTTGCCCAGGACCGCCGAGGCGTGAGCGCCGCTCCAGCCCGCGCCGCCGGTGTAGGTTGCGGCCGCCCGACGCCTTTCCGCGGCTGCTGGGAGTCACCGGGGCTCCCCTTGCTGGCAGCAGTCCCGCTTATAGCTTCCCCGCTCGGTGGCTCGAGCGAGTCTGGCCAGCGCGGGCGCCCCGAAACGGGGGCTGGTGTCCGGGCGGAGACCCTCCAAGCTTCGCCAGCAAAGCTCGGGCGCAGCGTCAGGTCCTCTCCTCGCCTGTTCCCCGTAAGCGGCCCGGTTCTGCGCTCCCACCCCTGCGGTCTCCGGTTCGCGGGAGTGGGCAGAGCCCCAACGCTGCCCTCCCGCCCCCCTCGGCTGCGAGTCGCCGGGATTCTCGCCGAGGGAGCCGGGCGGCATATAAGTAAATGCAGGCCGCCCACTTCGGGCAAGTTCGGGGGCGGCGCCAGGTTGGATGCGCGAGGAAGGAACGGGCTGCTTGGCAGGCGCGCCCCGTCCACTCTTCTGTTGCGAGACGCCGCCGCCGCCGCCGCCGCCCTGTGTCCTTTCCCGATGGCAGCGCCAACGCCAAGCCCCGGTGAGTCTGGGCTCCTCGGGGCGGCTGCTCTGGGGATGGGCGAGGGGCTGGCTCCGGGGGGGAGCAGGGAGCCTTGGCTGCCGTCGCACAGGTCAGCCTGGGCTGAGTGGGCCAGGCGGGGACGCCCCTCCGGGCGGGCCAGGACACAGGAGCAGAAGCCCTCGGCTCTCGAGGCTGAAGGCCTCCGTCCCCGGGGATGGGAAGGCGCGTAACTGCGCTGCGCTTGTATCTCCTTCTGTCTTGGGCGCCAAGGGGGCTGAGTTCCCCCTACCCGCTTTGCGGCAACCCTGTGAGGGGCGGTCACCTGACAGGTTGTGGAGGTCCAGCTCAGGAAGGCTGTTGCCTGATCCCTCGGGGGCTTGGGGGGCTGAAAGGGGACAGTGCAACCCCGTTCCTTTCCTACCCAAGAACGCTCGCTGCGCATGGAGCAGAGGCCGCTTCAACAGCTGGGGCAGTTATTGACCCTGCGCGAGGGGCCGCCCTGGGTGGACCCACAAAGCCACCCACCCGCTCACCAGCCCAGCCTTTGGCGAGACCCTCCTTCGGCTCTGTTCTGCCGGATTCTAGACTTGCAAAGGCGTCCCCCGCCCCGCTGGGCTGCACTATGACACCCCCCCCCCCAGGATTCCCAGCCTGGAAAACCTGTCTAGCTGGGAATTGCGGAAGGACGCACCAGGTTTAAGAAGGCTGATCCAGACCTTATTGCATTTGTTTGATGTGAGGTGGATAATTCTTCCCCGCGAGGGGGGGGTGTCACGGGTTGTAGTGAGCATCGTGGGGAGGGGAGAGGCTGGCGACTTGGGTGGGGCTGGGAAAATGAGGCTACTTTACAGAAGGCCCCCCCTCCCCACACCTTTTCCCAGGGCAAGGAGAAGCCTTGGGGGTGGGGGTGGGGACTCTAAAACACATCTGACTTTATTGGGCTTGCATTTCAGTTTCATTTCAATTAAAGTTTAGAACATCTTAAACATCAGCCCAGAGCGCCACTTTGGCCTAGAGATTAAGGCACCAGGCTAGGAACTGGGAGGCCCAGGAAGCTAGCTGTGGCGGCGCTGGGGAAGGCGGGGTGGGGGGTGGGGGGGACCCACAAGAGAAGCCATCACACCCTCCCCAAGCTCTTCCCTCGTTTCTCAAAGTGCCGGAAGCCTTTGTCAGTATCTGTGTGTCTGTGTGTGCTATTCATGGTAGGGATTGAAGCAGCATGGGGGTGGGGGGTGGGGTTGTCCGCCTCGGGTGGGGCTTAACTACAGGTAAGAGGTGTGTTGAGTTTGCCTGGCAAAGAGTTCCTCAGGTGGCACAGCTGGGATGGTATAGGTTCTCCTGCTTGAGCAGGGGGCTGGACTAGAAGACCTCCAAGGTCCCTTCCAGCTCTATTCTATTCTATTCTATTCTATTCTATTCTATTCTATTCTATTCTTATCATTACTCTACTTCTATTCTATTCTATTCTGTTCTATTCTATTCTTATCATTACTCTACTTCTATTCTATTCTATTCTATTCTATTCTATTCTATTCTATTCTATTCTATTCTATTCTTATCATTACTCTACTTCTATTCTATTCTATTCTATTCTTATCATTACTCTACTTCTATTCTATTCTATTCTATTCTTATTTCTATTCTATTTTTATTCTTATTCTGTTCTGTTCTATTCTATTCTATTCTATTCTATTCTATTCTATTCTATTCTATTCTATTCTTATCATTACTCTACTTCTATTCTATTCTGTTCTGTTCTGTTCTATTCTATTCTATTCTATTCTATTCTATTCTATTCTATTCTATTCTTATCATTACTGTACTTCTATTCTATTCTATTCTATTCTATTCTATTCTATTCTTATCATTACTGTACTTCTATTCTATTCTATTCTATTCTATTCTATATTCCATTCTATTCTATTCTATTTTCCATTCTATTTTCTATTCCATTCCGTTCCATTCCTCCCTTGCTGTGCTTGCAAAGGCAGCTCCTGCACTTGCCCCCAGAAAAGGCAGCATCCTCCCTTGGCAGCCAAGAAGGCTTCCGGCTGAGGAGCTCTCATCCTTGGGGGGGGGGAGTCTTTCTGCCTGCCCCAGTGCCCAGTGGCTGCCTCTTGGCCTTTCGGTGCCAGCCCTGGTGGCAGGAAGGAAGGGAGGGGGGGGATTTTGTGAGGAACTAACTCTTCCCTGGCCAGGAGGCTCTCCGCTCCTTCCAAGGCGCCATGCAGACCTGCGGCTGCTGCGGAGGGTCCCCTGGGAGGGGAGGGGGGATGTTAGTAGGGACCCCCAACTTCCTCCTCCTCCTCCTCCCCCTCCCTCTCTCTTTCCAGTCTCAGCCCAGAAGATGGATGGAGCAGACACTCTGGTCACCCAGCATGTCTGCCGCGAAGATGAGCTCCATGACGGAGAGTGAGTCCGCATCCCCGGGGCCAGAACGGGGCATGGGGCCCTTCTCCTTGTGCAAGGGGCGAAGGAGGAGCCAAGGCTGTGGCTGCTGGCGACTGGGTCAGCCTCCCGGCCAGTTGAGGGGAGCCTCTTCAGGGTCAGAGAGAGGCCCCTGTTGGTGGGGTGGGGGGGGGGAGAGGTCCAGCCTGCCCTCATGGCCACACCCTTTCCCTGCCCTGAGCTCCAGCCCTCCCGCTTCCCAGGCGAGTCAGTGGGGCTGGCTGGTGGGGCTGCAGCAGGGAAGGGGGGCTATGCTCCTGGCCCTTCAGTTCTCCGAGTCCCGAGGCCGGCTGGGCTCAGCCTGTCACCTCCAGAGGCAGCCGAATGCCTGGAAGGCTGCCCGGCCCTGGGCCAGGAGGACCTGGCTTGTCCTTCGGAGCCTCCCTTGGGAACCCGGAGGGGGCTTCCCTCCTACCCACCTGGGTGCAGCTGATGGCAGTTTCGGCTCCTCTGCAGCCTCTGGGCTCCCAAGGCAGCCCTTGCAAGGCCTTGTGGCGGCGGCGGGGGGGGGCTTTCAGCCAGGGCTTCCTCTTGGTTGAGGGGGGGGACTGCTATTTTCTAGCCATGTGTGAAATGTGTCTCCTTTAGTCCATTTCTGAGAGACACCCCCTTTTTTCGTCCTCTGAGAAAAGCTCCGGGTTCTTGCTTTTACAGGGCGCCCAGGGGGGGGGCTTCCAACCAGGTGCCGGGGGACTCAAGGTTATGCTGTTATCACCAGCACTTCCTCCGCCCCCGATCCATTGTGTGGGGGGGCTTTTTAGGAGCCTAGCAAAGGCTTCTTGGGCCAAGGCTCTTCTCTCCTTGGTGCAGGATGCGGGAGGTCGAGGTGGCTGGATGCCCGGTGCTGCTGGTGAGGGAGGGCCTGGACATCCGAGCGCTGGGCGGCAGATGCCCTCATGCCGGAGCCCCACTCTGCAAAGGTGAGCCCTCCCCCCACCGTGCAGCCTCCTCTGGGCTGGGAACAAGGGAGGCTGGGGCCCTTGTCATACTGAGCAAAGGCTCTGGATCCAGGCTCTGCCCATGGCGAGGGGGCTGCTCCCTTCCAGCCCTGCCCCTTCGTGGGGGTCCCGGAGAGGCCTTGGGCTTCAAGAGCAACACTCGCACCCCTTGCGGCCCTGTACTGGCCTCGCTGCCAAGGGCTGGTGCCCACAGCTGCCTCTTTTCAGCTCTTGCAGTCTCGGCTGCCTTTGGGCGCATGGAGTGTCCAAGGTTTCTCAGTGGACACTGCCTCCCCCCCCCTCCGTGGGTCTCTTTTTCTGGGTTTCAGGCTACTTGGTAAAGGGCCGGTTGCGTTGCCCCTGGCACGGCGCCTGCTTCAGCACCAAGACTGGCGACATTGAAGAATATCCCACCCTGGACTGTCTGCCTGTTTTCCAAGTACGTTTGAACTCTGCCTGCCCCCCCTCCCCAAAGGGGAATGTGGGACCCCAGGTCTGAGAGGCTTTCATACACTGTTCTTGGGGGAGGAGTCTTCTCCAGCAGCCTCTCAAAGACTCTCTTTATTGGGGGCGATGGATGCTTCTGGATCCCTTGAGAAAGGAGGCACACAGGCTGTCCATGCTGAGCCCTTTAGGATCTGAGCAGCAGGGCCGCTCCTGCCAACGCCGCCTGCCCTTGTGAGTGCGCCCCTCAGGCCCTAGGCCCACTGGGGTTGCTTGCCATCCTGGCCGGGCACCACAGGCTGCCCTTCTCCCCACCCCTGTGGGCCCAGCCCGCTGCTTTCCTGTAACCCCTTTGGCACGGCTCTGCAGCCTGGGCAGAGTAAAAAGACCCCACTGGGGCCCAAGACGCAGGCAGATATTATATTTATATCCCACCTTTATAATAATTCAAGAGCAGATGTTATTTATTTATATCCCACCTTTATTATTTTTACAAATAACTGAAGGCAGAGAACATATCCAAGGCACCTCCCACCTCCTTTTCCCCACAGCAACAACCTTGTGAGGTGGGCTGGCCTGGGAGAGGGACTGGCCCAAAGACACCCAGCCAGCTTTTATGCCTAACGCAGGACTAGAACTCCCGGTCTCCCACTTTCTAACCTGGCCCTTTAACCTGTAGACCAGGGGTGTCGAACTGCCGGACCGCGGGCCGGATGCATCATAGCGACACTGCGCCCACCCCGTTGCCGGCAATGGAAAAAAAGTTGTGACGTTGCGGGTTCGACACCCCTGCTCTGAGCCAACTGCCGGTGGGCAAGGCTGCCTTCCAGCGCCAGCAAAATGGAGCTTAGCCAAGCCAGGCACCATCCAAGCTGGCGGGCAAAGCAGTCTCACCGAAAGAGGGCGCTGGAGCCAATCCCACCCATCCTGGGGAGGGGGGCATTTCTCACAGGGAGGGGTCAGGCCAGGGGTCAGCAGGGCAGCTTGGACGGTGGGGGGGGGAGAGGGTTGGGGGACTCCGTCCCCAGTGCAGGACAAATGGCTCCTCTGCCTTCCCCCTCCTGGGCAGCAGGAAGGGGTCTCTGGGGCTTTTAGTCAAAGGGCCACTGCTTGGAGGGGGGAGGGTGCAAGAGAAGAGCCCCTTCCGGACTGCCAAGAGTGGGGCAAGACTCCCCTGACGGTCTGGCACAGCCCCCCCCCGTGGGCCTCTCAGGACAGCCCCTTGCTGTTTGCAGGCAACCGTGAAGGAGGGGCAGGTGTACGTCTCAGCCAGGATGAAGGTAGGTGGTCTCCCCTCCTGACACAAGGGACTGCAGGGCATCTCCCCACCCCCCACCCCGCCCCACCCTGCTTTCCTCCCTCTCCTTCCCTCCCTGACAGGATCTTGAAAGTGGCCGCAGAGTGAAGCCCATGGCCAGAGAGTGCCAGCTGGACTGCCAGACGGCTCTGTTGCTGGGAGCAGGTGAGCCTGTGGGAGGGGGAGGGAGGGGCACGGCCAGGCCAAGGTCCAGGTCCAGGTCAGAGCTGGACCGGGCCTCTTCCTCCCCTCCCTGCCAGGCCCGGCAGCCCTGACCTGCGCTGAAACTCTTCGGCAAGAGGGCTTCACCGGCAGGATCATCATGGCCACCTGGGAGAAACACCTTCCCTACGACAAGACAAAGTTGACCGAGGTCTGGGCTGGGGAGGGACGGGACTTACCTTGGCATGGGGGGGGCATTTGGTTGAGGGGTGTGCAGGGGGAGGGCCGCTGCTCAGAAGGGGAGGGGGACAACCCTCCGGGCTTTGAAAGCAGCCATCGGAGAGGGGACTGGCCCGAGAAAGCGCATGGAGGTCCAGAAGTGGGATCCCTCCCCTCACAAGCCTCCGGGATAGCCCCAAGAGCAAAAGTGGGAGGGGAGGAAGAAGGGGGACGCTTCAAATTTTTATCTCCCCCCTCCTCTTGGATGCTCCCGATTGCTGAAAGGTTCCCCATGCCCGGGCGTTGAGAAGCCCCCAGCCCATAAACCTTGCTTCTCCTCCGGACTTGTAGGACTTGGGTGCCCCAGCAGAGAGCCTCTATCTCCGAAGTCAGAGTTTCTTGGATGCCCACAACATTGAGGTCTGGAAGCAGAGAGAGGTGGGTGGGGATGGCTTGGCACCATTCAACCTCCCCTTGGGGCTTTATGTCCCCCTCCCCCTGGCAAGTAGCTGGCCCAGCCCGAAGGAGAAAACAGCTGCGCTGTGAAATGCCCACCCCTGCTCTGGGAAGGAAACCCACCTTTGGGGAGATCTGCCCGCTGTGCCCCAACCTCATGGATCCTGTCTCAGCTCAGTAGCAGATGGCCAAAAGCCAGCACAGAGGCCACCAGAAGGAATTGTCCCAGTGCTGGGCCATCCAGGCCTCCTTCGAGTCTGCTGCTGGCTTGGGGGGGTCAGCCTGCATGGGGGGCAGGGTTTCGCCTGGGCGTCTGCCCACCCCCTGTGCATCTAGCCTGGCTCTCATCCGGCTGCAGGTGGTGTCTCTGGATCCTGCAGGCAAAATGGCCCACTTCCGGGATGGGACATCCCAGGCGTACAGCAGCCTGCTGATTGCCACGGGCTGTAGGTAAATGATGGCAACTGAAGTCTTGCCCCTGGGGGGGGGAGCAGAGGGGGTGACCCAGGCAAGGGCTCTGATGGGCTTCTCTCCCTGCCCAGCCCTCGGAAGCTCCAGTGCCCGGGCTGCAGCCTGGGGAATGTCCGCACACTCCTCACCCCTGAAGATGCCAGCTGGATCCTGGCCTGGGCCCTGGGCAAGACCGTGGTGATTGTGGGGGCCTCTTTCATCGGTATGGAGACTCTGGATTCAGAGCTGGAAGGAGTGGGGGCTCTCCGCCCCTCCCCCAGACCCTCCCCCGACTTTTCATGCCAGCCTCCTCTCAGCTCCCGGCCTTCCTTCCATACAGGGATGGAGGTAGCCGCCAACCTGATTGGCAAAGCAGCCCAGCTCCAGGTGGTGGAGAAGGAAGAGCGGCCCTACCAGCTGACCCTGGGAGGTCAGGTGGGCACCGTGGCCATGAAGGTAGGGAAGGGCAAGCAGTCCCACAGCAGTGAGGGCTGCTCTCTGGGAAGCCCCCCCCCCCCCGGAGGCTCTCCCCGGGGGGCACCTTCTCATAGGCCGATCCTTGTAGCCGAGTTTAGGCAGGAAATCTTGGATGTTTTGCTGGAAAAATATCTATAGCTTGCTTTTTTTTATTATTGTAGCCAGCACAGGAAGATGGGGTGTCACAGGGACAATGCTTGAGCAACGCAAACATTTGTTCCTTTGGTGGGCACAAGTCCAGATTTGGTTCAAGCACTCCCAGGGCTCAGCAAAGCCCCTTCTGGGTCCCCCCCTAGAGGGGTTTCTTGGAGCAGCCCCAGAGGAGATATGACTGGACGATGGCAGTGCAGCAAGAATAATCCTTCCCTCCCTCCCTCTTTTTCTCTCCCTCCCTCCCTTCCAGATGCTCGAAGCCCAGGGAGTTCGGTTCCACCTGAAGACAGAGGTGGCCCGGATGCAGGGAGAGGATGGGAAGGTCTGAGATACCCCCCCCCCCACACACACACCCACTGCCCCAGAGGCTGGCAGGCCAGGTCTACAGAAGGGATGGGTGGGGGGGGGACTGCTGCATCTGCCTTCTTTTCTCTCCCAGGTCACCAACGTTGTTCTTAGCAATGGTTCTGTTCTCCCTGCGGACTTGGTGGTGGTGGGCATCGGTGAGTTGGCAGCGCCTTGGCACCATTTTCACACTGAAAGAGAGGGGGAAAACAGAGGGAGGGGATCCGGAGGAGAGGGAGGGGAAAGGGGCAGGAGCGCCTCCTGCAGAAGGAGCTGCCTCCTATGTCCAATGGACTTTGACCAGCATGGAACAGGGCCAGCATTTCCTCTTCTGGCCACCAGGGGGAGCAGCAAAGGCACAGAGGGCCCTGCTCCTGCCTCTTGCCCACCAGCTGGGCATCCCAGGGCTGCAGCTGGCCACATCTGGAGGGGGCAGGGCTTTTCTTGCAGCTTCCTCATTGATAAGGAAAATCCACCTGATCTTGGGGGGAGGGGGGCAGCCCCGGCGTGAGACCACTGGCCTGACAGGAGGTTCCCCTTCCTCTCCACAGGCAACACCCCAAATACCAGTTTTGTCCAGGGAAGCTCCATCAAGCTTGACCGCACAGGGTCCATCCTGGTGGACCTGGTGAGCAGGGGGGGGGTCCACCCTGAGGTAGCACCCCCCCCATATGCACTGACTGTCTGCTCCCTTCCAGTTCATGCAGACCAGCGCCCCGTCTGTCTTTGCTGCTGGGGACGTGGCCTCCTTTCCTGTGGCTCTGGCTGGTGGCAAGTCCACACCCATCTATCACTGGCAGATCGCCCAAGCCCACGGTACCCGCCTCTCTTTCGAGCTAGACTTTGGCTATGGGGCAGAGGGGGCCCAACCGGCGGTAGCCCATCCCACCCCAAGCTGAAAAGGGTGGCTTGTGGGTCCCAGAGGAAGAGCAGAACACGGGTCTGGTTGGGCCCTGAACCAGCCCCTGGCTGGGGGCTTGTCCGAATGGGGCACTCAGCCGTCATCGACCCTCTCGGGGGCAACCTTGGCTCAAGCGCAGGGGAGCGGGGGACAGGCGAGGGCCCTCCGGCCCCTGCAGTCCCATGAATCTCCCGTGTTGTGCAGGGAGACTCGGCTGCGCCCAGGGCTGCACTCTCTGCCAGCCCTTCTCCATGGGCCTGGCTTGGTCCCCGTCCCCCCCGTCCTCCTCCCAGGCCTCCCCCGAGCGCTTGAGCCAGCCAGCTTCCTGGGTTCCTTGTCCCGCAAGGGGGGCAGACTCTCTCCTGTCTCTCTCCTGCCCAGGACGCGTGGCGGCCCTGAACATGCTGTCCAGGCGGAGGCCGCTCCACACGGTGCCCTTCTTTTGGACCAAGCTGCAGTCAAAGACCATCCGCTACGCAGGTACAGCCCGGGGGACGGAGGGGGTGGGGTCATCCTGACAGGGCAGCGAGACGTCCAAGCTGGAAGCTCCCAGGCCAGGGAGACTTCCAGGGCTGCTCGGCCGGAGTTGGAGCCCCCCCCCCACTCTCTCTTTCTCAGGTTACGGGACGGGCCACACGGAGACGGTGCCGAAAGGTGATCTGGGCCAGGAGAGCTTCCTCCTCTTCTACCTCAGGTGAGAGGAGGAGCCGGAGAGGCAAACCGCCCACCTGGCGGCTCTCCAGAGCAAGCAAGACAAGCGGATTCTGGGCAAGGCCTTTTGGGAGGGAGCCGGGGGACTCCCGTGCTTTGACCCCCCTTCCTGCAGGGATGACGGTGACCTCGCCTGGCACAGCATCTGCTCGCCACACTTGTGCCCCACCCAAGTGCCAATGAGGGCAGTCGGGGGACTCTGCTTAGCGGTGACCAAGTCCTCGCAGTCAGCTACGGCCAGAGGGAGGGGCTGGGGAGAAAGCAAGTGCCCCTCTTTCAACTTTTGGGGCGCTCTGCACCCCTCCCCCTCCCCCGGCAACAGGGAGATGGCTCCCCCTCTGATATCTCTCCTCCCCCAGGGATGGCTGGGTGACCGCAGTGGCCAGCCTGAACTGTGACCCCCTGGTGGCCGTGGTAGCTGAGACCCTATACTCGGGGAGATGCATCTCCAAGCAAGAGGCAGAGTAAGTTCCCCCTCCCCACTGCCAGCCCTTTGGCTCTTTGCCCTGGGCCCCCCCCCCTGAGCCAAGTGGCTTCTTTGCAGGACCATGATGGAGGCGAAGGAGCTGCCAAAGAGAGAGCCACCCCAATAGTCTGCCCCACTGCTTGGGGGCTCACAGGCAGAAGCACCCCCTCATTGGGCTGAAATAAACCGAGGTCAAGAAAATTGCAACTTTGGTCCCTTTCTTCTGAATCTTGAGCTGGGGCCGCTGACCACCAGCAGGCTTTCAGCTTTGTGCCGGCCTCGAGGCTCTAAGGCAGCACCCCCACCCTGGCAACTTTAAGATATGTGGACTTCTTTAACTCCCAGAATCCCCCAGCCAGTCATGCTGAAGTCCATACATCTTCACGGCTAGAAGCTCTGCTTGGGGGTGGGGGGGAAGGTGCCAGACCCATGGCCCATTCAAGGTTGCCTCCGACTGGCTGGAACAGCCCACTTCTCAAACCCTTTCTCTGTTAAGAGGCTAAAAGCAATGAAAAAGAGACCACGTCATTTATACCTGCGGTCCTGGGGGCAATCCCGCTGCAGGGGGAATTGGGGGGCAAGATGGACCAGGAGCAACCAAGCCCCAAGGGGGGGGGCAGAGGAAAGGTTGTGAAAGCTGCTCCTGTCCATGCACGCTCTGTGTTCCTTCCTGGGCTTAGAATGAAGGAAGCAGGGACCCTCCCCTGAATCCCAGGCAGAGCCAGAATCCCCCCAGCCACAGCAGCCCTCTCGGGGCACTCCCCTTGGCCCCCAGCTTCCACAGCCTAGCAGTTCCTTGCTCGGCCGGCAGATGGAGTGACCGTCCTGGCATTGCTCCGCACGGCTGGAGGGCACCGACTCCTGAATGTCAGGGAAGCCTATCCTCTGCCCTCCTGCCCACCCACCCCCCAAGGTTGTCTGGGGACACGGGAAAAGGCAGAGCGAGTCAGATGGGCCAGGACCACTTCTCTCTCCTCAATTCGGCTCACAGGCTCCCACCTAGGTCCTGGAGCCCCCCCAATGCTGGGCAGATGGGGAAACAGGATCGCACCCCCCCCCCCCATTTCCTCTCAGCCCCACCCAGCAAAACCTGCCTCTTCCTGTATTGTCCTGGCCTGGGAATCAGAGTGAGCACCAGGGTGCAGCAAGAGATCAACTGGCCAAACCCATCGTGCGCTTCGGGTCAGCAAGAGGAAGCAGCTGCCCCTCACCCCTCAGCTGCTGCTGCTGCTGTGGGGGGGCAAAGGGGCTCTGAGGGTCCCACCGGCAGCTCCAGAGGGAGACCTGGGTGGGGGAGGGGAGACAGGCTCAGCTGAAAGCCCCAGGCCTCTGCCCAGCAAGGAAGAGATCCAAAGAATGCAGAAGGAAAGGAGGAGACGGGGCTCTTGGGCCAAGAGAGCAGCCAGCCAGGCCCCACACTGGTCCACAGAGCCGAGCTGCGACGGGGCCTGTGGGGAAGCCACGGGCGGAGGCAGCAGGCCAAGGCCTGACTGGGCGGGGTGGGCCTTGGGGCAACGCAGCAGCAGCCGCCCATTTGCAGCTGTCCAAGGAGGCCGGTCTCCGAAGGGGCCGGCTGGAGAGGCCTGGAAGTCCGGCGGGGGGGGGGAGCTCTGGAGAAGGAGAGGACAGCAGGCCGGCTTACCTGTCAGGGGACCGGTCCAGCTGCAGGGCCCGGGCTGCCTCCCTCCATCCATGCATCCATCCATCCGCAGGCCGGCCGGCCCTGGGCGAGAGCAGCTACGGCCAACAGTTCTTCAACTGGCAGCTTTAGTTGCTGGAGGGGACGTAAAGCGTGCCACTGAAGAACTGCTGCGCGGCAGCCAAGGGGGCCGGAGCGCCGGGCTGGGGGGCGAGAAGAGGGGGCGCCGTTAGAGCGGAGGGAGGGAAGGGGCCGGGGCCGGGGCCGCCTCCCCACCCGGCAGAGAGACCAGCGACCGCTTCCGCCCCAGACGCCGCCCGCCTGAGTCATCGCAGAAGGTGCCGGTCTCGGGGCTCCTCCGCAGCCCTGGACTCGCCGGGGAGACCCGCCGCCCGCGCCTGACGGGGAGGGGAGCCCTGGCGGGGCCGCGCTCACCCCGCCGCGCATTCCCCGCGCGCCTCCTCCGGATGCTCCGCATTCCAGCCGTCTGCCGGCCCCTCCGGCGGCGCTGAACTTCGGCCCAAGGACGGGCAGGCGCTCCGCTCCGCCCCGCCCCGCCCCGCCCCGCCCGCCGCCGGCTGCGAGGCATGAATCAGCAGCAGGGGCGTCCCGGCCGCCGCCGCCGCCACCGACAGGCGCGACGGCCAAGCCTCCCGCCCAGCGCGGGCGCGGCAGAAAGTTTCTTCGGGGCGGCGAGCGGGGCGCGCTCCCTTCCCTCGGAGGACGCCGAGGCCGGACGGCCGCCCCGGGACCCCGGGCTGCAGGCGGGAGCCTCCCGGTCGCCGCTCTCCCCGAGCGCCCTCCCCTCCCCCGGGCGCCCCAGTCGGGAAGGGGGCGCGGCGGCNGCCACCCCCTCGACGCCCGGCTCCGCGTTGCTGCGGCGCCGCCGGCCGGTCGGCCCGCTACCCTCCGCCGGAGGAGACTGTGCCCGCCCGGCCGGCCCGCCGGCGACACCGCCCCGGACCGGCGCCGCCTGCCCTGCCCGCCGCCGCCGCCACGCTCGCTCACCGGCTGCCGCTGCCTCTGATCAGCTGGCCGCCTCGCCTGCCGCCCAATCGCAGCCCGGCCGCTCCGCCCTCGGATTGGCGGGCGGACCGGCCAATGGGCCGAGGCGGAGGCGGTTCCTTCCCGCCCCCTCCCGCGCACAGCAGCCAATGCGCGAATGCGCCCGCGATGATTGACGGCCCGGCTGCCCGGCTGGGGCTTGGCAAGAGCCGCTGGCCCGACCCGCCGGCAAGGAGCCCTTTCCTTTCCCTGGCGAGGGGGGAGGAGGCTGCTGGGAAATGTAGTTTCGCTCCCGCCCGCGCCCTCCCGTCATGCCCAGCGCCACTGTGAGTTGGCATTTTCTCCCGCTCGGGAGGGGGCCTTAAAGGGGCGAGATTCCCCCAGTTCCCGCAGGCGCCTCCTGACCCGCCGACCGCGGCCTTCCGAGGCGCGCGGCGCGGCCCAGAGAGCCGAGCGGGGCACGAGCCCGCCTTGGGAGGCCGCCCCTTCTGCGCCGGCCCCCTGTTGCGCGCGCCACGGAAGGCTCCCCGGGCGCCCGCGCCGCCCCCCCCCCCCGCGCGCACTGCAGCTTTAAGAATTCCAGCTCAGTGACGTAGGCAAGATTCCGAGAAGTTGTTGCAAAGTGCGGGGCCCAATCGGAAGTGGAGCTGTCCTCGGCCGTAGGCCAATCAGGGCCCCCGAGGGGCGTGGCCGAGAGGACTGAGTTGAACCCGGTGACTTGGCAGTCCTGGCCGTGCGGGCGATGACTGCGCAGATCGCTTAAAGGGCCAGCGCCGCCGCCCTCGCGCCCCTCCCCCCTCCGGGCGTCTGGCTGGATGCCCCTCGGGACGGAGGGGGCCGCCTTGCCCTCCCGCGCCTCTGCCTGCCTCGGGCGGAGCAGCTGGGCGGCGTCCGGCTCCAGTGGGGTTCTGATCGGTCTACACACCCGTGTCGGACTCTGGAGCTGCTCCGACATGGCCCTGCTGGGCTTTTGTAAGAAAATGCGGAGCGTCCGATCAGCGGACTGCTTAGGTGCGATCCAAGCGCCTCACCCGCAGGGCGCATGCAAAAAATGACACCCCCGTCCATAGGGGAGCGAGCGAGGGAGCGACGCTAACACGTGTGGCAAGCCAGCAAACCCAGCCTGCCACAGAAGGGTGGCGGAATCCGGGGTTGGGAGGGTCCTCCGAGGTCTTCTAGTCGTGCCCAGGGCAAGAATCTTCCATTCTGCAATTTTATTAATAGAGAGAGATGGAGTAATTCCCCAAGGGAGCTGGGCGTTTAAGAAATATGAAACAAAAATAAATAAATCTCATGAACAAACGGGGGTGTGCAGTTTCCTTTCTGGGAGCAGGAAACCCAAGAAAAGATCTGAGTGAAAATAGGATTGTGTGCAACTAAACAAATGCAACACTTGAGTCATAAAACAGAGGCACGCACGATATCTGGATCACTTATGAAAAAGGTCTCAGAATAAGCAATTGAACCAGCACCAGGAAAGGGTCGCAAGAAAACAGAAATAATTTTTATTTATTTGTAACATTTATATAGACGCCCATCTTATACCAAACTCTGGGGGCTCCCAACTTTCAGGCCTCATCAATAGATATTCAAAAGTTGGGAAATCACAGATGTGCTACCTACTCCAATGCTTCTCAACCTTGGCCACTTTAAGGTGTGAGGACTTCAACTCCCAGAATTCCCCAGCTGGCTCTACTCTGCTGGCTGGGGAATACTCTGAGTTGAAGTCCAGACACTGACCTACGCCGTTTCTATGGGACTCCAACTTGAAATGGATTTATTTCTTGTATTTGTTCACGGCCTGATGCTGTTCACGGATGAAAACATCCAGAGCAATAAAATAACAAGAATGAAAGATGGCACAAATCAGACAACCAGAGCAAGCCCACATTGTGGGGGGGGGCTTCGATCCCGCTTGCCAAAGGCCCCGGGTGAAGAGCCAGTTCTTCAAGGCTGTCTAAAATGCCAGTGGGGGAGGGGCACTGGGGGAACCTCCTGCAGCCCCCTTGGGCTTCCCATCTGAAGGAACAGGAGGAGGCCATTAGGATGACCAGTAAGGAGCCAAGACCCTGGCTTCAGCCCAAGGCCAGCTGCCCTTTCCAGCTGGCGTTTGCTGAGGCCAAAGGCTTTGGGTCCAGAGCGATGCTTGCCCACACACACACACACACACACACACACACACACACACCCATAGCAGTAGCCAAAGCTGGCCACAGGTCCACAAGGGCTGAATCCAGGCTTCTTTCCCACTGGGCCTGGCACGGAAGTGGCTGCCTGAGTGTGGGGAGAGCCCTGCCCGTGTGGCTCTGTGGCTGAGGCCAAACCTTCTGGGACAGGGCAGGCTGGCTTTGGGACCCTTCTCTGCCCACCTCTTCAGCTCTCCCTGGACGGCCACTCCAAGCTGAGCCAGGGCAGGACAATGCCACCTACTTGCCACCTCCCTCTCTGAGTGGGTGGGCAGCCGACCCCACGCAGGGCTGGCTCCACAGGGTTTTACTGTAGCAGTTGGTGTGGAAAGGACACAGTGTTCAGCTGGCCAGAAGCTCTGGGCAGCCACTCGGGCCAATCCGAGGAGGAAGGGGTTTTTGCCAAGATGGAACAGCTTGTCCTCCCCATCCTCCCTGCCCCCATGGTGTCTTCCAAATTGGAGTGGGTGGGCGGTGGACAGTAGCAACAGCAGTGTGTGTGGGGGGGAAACGGGTAAGGCAGGCGGACAGGCCAGCCAAAGCCCTGCCCTTGGCCAGCAGCAAATCCCCTCTCCTCCAGACATTCCTGGGTGAGTCACAGGAGGAGAGACGGGCAGCCCAGTTTCCAGGCAGAGCTGCTCCCGCCCAGCGCTGCCCTGCCCGTCTCCCCATCACTGCACCTCCCAATGGCCAGGCTGACCAGCGCCTGTATAAATCTGACAAATTAAATGAGTCCTAGGAAGCCCTCTCCCTCCAGAGGTCCTGGGCACACTGGTGGGGCTAGTGAAGGATCGGCGGAGGGCGGGATCCTGGACCTGGAGGCAGGGTCTGGGCACCAGCAAGCCGCTTCCAGTCAGTCCTCTGGCCCAAAAGGGGCGCAGTGCACTCCCCCCCCCCCGAAAGGCCTCCATAAGCCTTAGCTGGGTGCAGCCACCCACTTCAGAAGGCAGTCCGTCCAGCGCTTGACCAGGAGATCTCGCAGGGGCTCCCTCCACAGGCAGCGCGCTCTCCCCTCGCTGGGGAAGGCCTGGCAAAGCGGATCCACCACGCGTGGCTCTTCCTCCACTTGGCGGTGGCTGCCCCACCCTCCCCTCCCGTTCGTTTCCCTGCGAAACTCCGCGTTCTGCGGCGGGGGAGGGGCGGTGTGCATGGCGGGGGGGGGCGTTTGCGCAGCCTGCTCAGGAAGTCCAGGGAGGCTTCCGGAAAATCTCCCACGCAGGAATTCCCCCACGTGCCCACTCCCCAGTGATGCCGCCTGGCCAGAATGAGCATCTGCAGGCTGAACTGACCACGTCGGCGGGGCGCGCTACTTTCCCCCCCCCCCTCCACACCACCGGTTCGAATTGCTGCGGCCCAGGCTGAGCCGTCTGCCTGCCCAGCGGACTCTTGGCCTGGGTGTCCCCGCCTGGCCAGAGGCTTCCTGCAAGGGGGGAGGAGGGGCCGGATCGGGGACTACCTGGAGGCGCCGCAGGGGCCTCCTGATCGGCAGGTGCTGCCGCGACAGGCAAAGCGATGCCGGCCACCTTAGCCCCGGCGGCTCCTCCTCCTCCTCCTGCCCGTCCTCTCCGGGTTTGGGCACGAAGCGACCGGAGAGGCTGCCCAGTTGCTGACTCTCCCCTCCCGCAGGGGCTGCAACCGGACGCCTCTCAGTCGACAGCCGGTATAATAGCCGAAGGAAAAAGCGCCGCCGCCCACCGCCTCCTCTTCCAGGAACGACCGCGCCGAGCCCGCTGCAGACGCCCCCTGCTGCAGCCCGCGCCCTGTCGCCGCATTTGGACCAGGACCCGATGAGGGGCCGGCAGGAAGGGGCCGCGGACCCGGGCCGCACCAGCTCCCCCCGGGGGCTCCCCCAAAAGACGGCCCGCGGGGGCAGGAGACGGAGGAGACGTTCCGGGCGAGCCCGCTTGGCCAGCCCGGGGTCTCACGAGGGAGGCCCGTTCCTTCGCAGAAACCCGGGGGGGGGGACCGAAGGCCGAGCTCCGACGCGGCGGCCACGTGGACTTTGTGTCCTTCCCGAGAAGCGGCGCCACGTGACTCGCGCATCAGCTGATCTAACATGGCGGGAGGCGGGGCTGTCGCGCGCTCCGGGTGAGCTCCGGGCTGGGGGGAGAGGTACGGTCGCCCCCGCCCCCTCCCTCCCTTCCCCCCCCCCAGCGCTGAAGGGCGCCCCCGCCCGCCGCCCCGCTTCCCTGCCCCGGTGGGCTGTGCCGGGAACGCGCCGGTGTCCGGCCTTCGCCTCGTGAGCCCCTTCCCGCTAGCCGGCTCGGAGGCGGTTTCGGCGGGGGCCAGAGCGCCAGGACGGGACTCCAGGTTTGGAGGGGGATGCGCGCGGGAGGGGCCGGGAGCCGAGGAGCCCGTGAGGGGGGCGGCGGGGGGCGCTCAGCATCGCTGCCGCCCTTGCCGGGTTCTGGAGGGGGCGACAGAGAGGCGAGCAAAGCCAGGGCCCCCAACTACTCGGGGGGGGGGGAAGACCCGTGGTTTTGCTCCGGGGAGGGGCTGCCAAAAACTGCGACTGCCAGCCGCCACGGGGAAAGCAGGAAGTGCCGGCCCAGCCCTGCTTTGCCCGCTTCTGCTTCCCGGCGTTGGCTCCCGGGCGGCGGTGTGACCCAGGGCGCTTTGCCTCCGCAGGGAATGGTGAGGAGCTGTCGTCGCCAGAATGGATCCCCTCCTGGAGCAGGTGGAGAAAGACCTGGGCATCGCCCGCAGCCAGCTGCTGCTCAGGGCCTCCCACGTCGTGGCTCTCGTGCCCCTGAAATGGCTGGCAAGCCTAAAGGAGGGGGGGGTGCTGCCCGCTCTGTGCCCGCAGCCGGAGGGCCTCAGCGAGATGGAGGTCCACGCTTGTCTCCAGCACTCCGTTCAGAAGCTGCCCACGGGCTGGACTCGAGTGGAGATCCACGGGCTGCAGAAACTTTGGCTGCGCTACCGGCTGACCACAAATGCCAACGGGCAGAAAGAGCCCCCAGGGGCTCCAGAGACCCTTCACAAGTTCATGCGCAGGGTGGCTTCCCAGAACTGTAGGAATCTATGGAAACAAGCCCATCGCTTGTATGTCCAGCGCTACTACCCAGCCCTGGCTCCGGCCTCCGTCCAGGCCCTGGAGGGGCTCCGGGCGGCCCTGCAAAAGCTGTACGGCTGCCCCCTTGTCCCCGTGGGGAGGACCCCCTCCGGCTCCTCTCCTGCCAAAGAGGAGGAGGTCCCTGGCCACGCCCCCCCATGCTTCTCCAGCGTCCTGCAGGCAGACATCCTGTTGGAGTCCCCGGAGATGCTCTACCTGGTCTTCCCGTATGTCTGGCACTCCCTGCATGACCTCATCACCTTCAGCCCCGCCAAGCTGATGAACAGCCACGCCAAGCTGCTCTTTATCCTCTTCCAGGTCTTGCTGGCCATGCAGGCCTGCCACGAGGCGGGCCTGGCGTGTGGCATCTTCTCGCTGGAGGACGTGTCCGTGGACGAGAAGCTGTGTGCCCGGCTCAGAGTCCCACTTCAAGGGTACGAACAGCCGGGCAGGGAGGAGGCTGGGCAGGGAGGAGGCGTGGCAGTGGCCTCAAGCATTCCAGGCCAGGGGTCAGCAGAGGGTCAGGTGCCCAGAGGTCCCGCTGCTGCAGAAGGGGTGGAGGCCCTGCCAGACCTTGGGGATCTGGTGCTGGACTGGGTGCACGGCCGCCTCAGCAACTTTGACTACCTCATGCACCTGAACCATTTGGCGGGGCGGCGCCCGAGGGACCCCAACTATCACCCGGTGCTCCCTTGGGTGATGGACTTCACCCCCCAAGGAGGCCAATTCCGGGACCTGCGGAAGTCCAAGTTCCGCCTGAACAAGGGGGACAAGCAGCTGGACTTCACCTACGAGATGACCAAGCAGGCCTTTGTGGTGGGGGGCAGTGGCCTGAGTGGGGAGCAGCCCCATGTGCCTCATCACATCTCGGACGTCCTCTCCGATATCACCTATTATGTCTACACGGCCCGGCGGACGCCCAAGGCGGTGCTATGCGCCCACGTCCGGTCCCAGTGGGAGCCCAACGAATACCCCGCCAACCTCGAGCGCATGCAGGCTTGGACCCCCGACGAGTGCATCCCCGAGTTCTACTCGGACCCCACCATCTTCAAGTCCATCCACCCTGACATGCCGGATCTGGAGGTGCCGTCCTGGTACGGCTCCTGCGAAGAGTTCGTTGCCGCCCACCGGGCCCTGCTGGAGAGCCCGGAGGTCTCCCGGGACCTGCACCACTGGATTGACCTCACCTTTGGCTACAAGCTGCTGGGTAAGGAGGCAGTGAAGGAGAAGAACGTCTGCCTGCACCTGGTGGACAACCACACCCACCTCACCAGCTACGGAGTCGTGCAGCTCTTCGACCAGCCCCACCCCAGGCGACTGGTGGGGGCCACCCTTCTGCCCGCAGAGGCCCCTCTCTCCACCCGGCCTCTCATCCCCACAGTCCAAGAAACACGAGTGCTAGAGACCCCCAAGGGGAGCCAGGTGGCCGGTGGGCTGGTCATCAGTGCAGCTACCTGCGAAAGCAGGATTGGGCTGAGCATGGAAGAGGAGGTGGAGCAGGGAGCAGAGGCCCTGGAGTCTGGCCCGGCACCTGGCAGAGGCTCGGAGCCACCTGGTCCTCCTGCCCAGGGTCCCAGCTTCCCTGTGGACAGCAGGCCACTTGGCTGGAGGACCAAGGCCCCCGCCCCCCTCTTCCAGGTGGAAGGGGCAGAGGAGAAGGTAGTCCTGCCGGAGGGTCACCAGCTGCTTCAGGCCTTGGAGGAACTGGAGAAGCTGGATACTTTCCTGCTGAAGGCCGTGCACGGGGCGGTGGACCGGCTGGAGCAGCCCCCCTCACGGCTCCCGGTGGCTCTCTCGGACCTTTTCCAGAGGGACATGCAAGTGCTGGGGGTGCTGGTGGGTGAGATCCTCTTTGCCCCCAAGCTCCGCACCTCCCAGCCGACGGCCTCGCTGCGTGGGCGCTTCCAGGCCATCCGGAGGCTCTGCCGGCTTCACCCCAAGGAGGTCCCCCCTCCACTCCAGCATCTGCTGGAGGTGCTGCTGCAGCTGAAGGTTCCTGACCCCCAGCTTCTCAGAGAGGCGCAGAGCAGCAGGGCCCCCCAGCTGTTCACCTACGAGCCCGTCTGGCAAGGCCTGCCCCCACCGTGCCCGTCGCAGCTGCTGAGCCCCTACAGCGGGGTCCTGCCCTTCCCGGCATACTTCCCTGCCCTGCACAGGTTCATCCTGACCTATCTCTCCCAGGAGGCCGGGGATGAGGGGCAGGGCCGGGAGCTGGTCTTCCAGCTGTGGCAGCAGCTGGACGGGGTGCTGAGTGGCATCACTCCCGAAGGCCTGGAGATCCTGCTGCCCTTCATCCTGGCCCTGCTGTCCGAGCAGAGGACAGCTGTCCATGCCGCCTGGTACCTCTTTGAGCCCATCGCCAGAGCCCTGGGCCCCAAGAACACCAACAAGTACCTGCTCAAGCTCCTCATTGGGGCCTACGAGAGCCCCCGGGGCCTCCACGGCCGCTTCTACCTCTACACGGACTGCTTCGTGGCCCAGCTGATGGCCCGGCTGGGGCTGCAGCCCTTCCTTGCCCACCTGCTGCCCCACATCCTGCAGGTGCTGGGGGGTGCAGAGGGCTCCTTCCAGGAGGAGAACAAGGCCTTGCTGCTCAGCACGGCGGAGGAGGACAGTGAGGAGAGCGACAGGAGCAGCCCGGCCTCTCGGTCCTTTGGGGAGGAGGCCAAGGGGGACGCTGGCCTGGAGCTGGTCAACTACATGTCCGGCATCAGCCTGCACGACCAGGCCTACCCGCCAGAGAGCGAGGAGCTTCCAAATGGCCTCTATCTGGCCGAGACCCTGAGCCTGGGCCAGCTGAGCGATAAGGGTGGTGCGGGCGAGGGGCTGATGGGGGAGGAGCCGCAGGACAAAGCCGCCGGCCTCCAGGGCCTGGATGGCAGCCAGGACCCGAAGCACAGCGAGGAGGAGGAGGAGGAGGAAGAGGAGGAGGAGGAAGAGGAGGATGGGGAAGAAGGCCGCAAGGAGGCTGCTTTGGCCGCAGAAGAGCCGGTCTTCTCAGAGGCTGCTGGCCCCTCTGTGGAGCCCACTCTGACCGAGGAAGAGGCCGGGGAAAGCCGTCAGGATCTGCTGGACCAGGATGTGGACAAAGAGCAGAGCATCCTGCTAGGTGAGTTGCCGGCTCAGGGTAGCCGAGATGCACCCTGTGAAGAGTGCTGGCCGTGGGTGTTTGAGCTTGCTGGGCATTGCTCTACGAAGCGGGTCGTTGCCGCTCAGGGTTCCCCCTTGGCTGGCTGGAAGAGCAGGAGCGCCCCACATAGAGGGGAGAGCCATGAGGTGGGGGGGGGGGTATCCCAAGGCCCCAACATGGCATCAGGAGGCTTTGCCTGTCCTGGCATGTCACAGGACGGGTGGGGGAGGCAAGCAGAAGAGCCGGGGGGGGGGGGCTGTGAGCTTTGGGTGCGGTGGAGCTGCGGTTTATCTGCCCTCTTGTCTACAGACACAGCCTGCAGGATGGTGCGGTGGCTGTCGGCCAAGCTGGGCCCCACCACCGCCTGCCGGTACATCGCCAGAAACCTCCTCCGGCTGCTGGCCTCCTGCTATCTGGGTAGGCTCCTCTGCTGGGTGGGAGGGGTGGCAATGTGGCGCAGCTGGCAAGGCTGAGGATGCCTCCCTCCTGCTCCCCACAGGTGCAAGCAGGCAGCAGTTCGTGGCTGGGGCCGAAGAAGGTGGCCCTCCGAGCACTGGAAACCTGGAGCAGAGGTGGCCCGTGGCAGGCGACGTGGTCTCCGAGCCGGTGCTCACCTGCCTCGTCCATATAGCACACCTCTACGGGGAGCCGGTCCTCACCTACCTCTACCTGCCCTACATCAGTTACCTGGTCAGTCTTCCACCTTCTGCCCCAGCCCCCCTCTTTTTTTTTTAAGAAAATTTCATTGAATTTCTAGTTTTGCATTTAAATATTTGAAAAGCAACGTGGCGGCTGGGTTGCTCAATAATTCAATAACATACAAATATCCTTAGTAGAGATCTCAAATTAATACATTAAATATTTCTTCTCTTTTCCCCTTGGTATTTACTGTCTCATATTTAAATTAATACAATTCTTATTATATCAATTAAATAAAAATAACTTTCTTACATTTATCAATAATTTTTAGTTTATACATATCTTAGTTGTTTTAACATTCAATCTTTTTAGACAATCAATGTCCTGGTTAGTTTTTCCCAATTTTTAGTTTCCCATTAATATTTAAATTTAAGGTTTAATATTTATAATTTCCAAGTTTTAAATAACCCCAATTCCCTTTATCACAATTCATCACAAGATCTAATGTTCAGGATACACGTCTTATCTATTTGAATTCTTACCATCTTACATCAACTAATTAGTAATACAATATAATATTCTTATTTTCTAGTAATTTCAAATATCTTAAATTTAGTAACCAAAATTTCTCTTATTTCAACATTTAATACTTCCTCTCTTTTTCTCTTAATATCTACTATCTCATATTTAAGCTAGTAATTTTTATTATTACCGCTAAATAAGAACATATTTATTACATTCATCGATACATTTTTAGCTTATATATATCTTAATTACCTTTACATTTAACCTTTATAAGCAAATCAATGTTCAAATTTAACTGTTTAATAATAATAATAATAATAATAATAATAATAATAATAATAATAATAATAATAATAATAATAATAATAATAAAGTTGGAAGGGACCATGGAGGTCATCTAGTCCAACCCCCTGCTCAGGGAGGAACCCTACACCATTTCAGACAAATGGCTGTCCAGTCTCTTCTTAAAAACTTCCAGTGTTGGAACATTCACCGCTTCTGGAGGCAGGTTGTTCCACTGGTTAATTGTTCTCACTGTCAGGAAGTTTCTCCTTAGTTCTAAGTTGCTTCTCTCCTTGATCAGTTTCCATCCGTTGCTTCTTGTCCTGCCTTCAGGCGCTTTGGAGAATAGCTTGACTCCCTTTTCTTTGGGGCAGCCCCTGAGACACTGGAAGACTGCTATCCTGTCCCCCCTTGTCCTTCTCTTCGTTAAACTAGACATACCCAATTCCAGCAACCGTTCCTTATATGTTTTAGCCTTCAGTCCCCTAAACATCTTTGTTGCTCTTCTCGGTACTCTTTCTAGAGTCTCAGCATCTTTTTTACATCATGGTGACCAAAACTGGATGCAGTATTCCAAGTGTGGCCTTACTAAGGCATTGTAAAGTGGTATTAATACTTCACGTGATCTTGATTCTATCCCTCTGTTAATGCAGCCCAGCACTGTGTTGGCTTTTTTGGCAGCTGCAGCACACTGCTGGCTCATACAGTATTTAAGCAATTGTCCAGTAGGACTCCGAGACCCCTCTCACAGTTACTACTATTGAGCAAGGTACCCCCTATACTATACCTGTACATTTGGTTTTTCTTGCCTAAATGTAGAACCTTACTTTTTTCACCGTTGAATTTCATTTTGTTAGATAGCGCCCAGTGTTCAAGTCTGTCCAGGTCCTCCTGTATCCTAAGCCTGTCTTCTGGAGTGTTGGCTATTCCTGCCAGCTTGGTGTCATCCGCAAATTTGATGAGTTCCCCATCTATCCCCTCATCCAAATCGTTGATGAAGATGTTGAAGAGCACTGGGCCTAGAACAGAGCCCTGGGGCACCCCACTTCACACTTCCTCCATGTAGATGCGGTTCCATTGAGGACCACACGCTGAGTACGGCCAGGCAGCCAGTTACGGATCCATCTGGTGGTGATGCTGTGTAACCCACATTTTTCTATCTTATCAAGTAGTAGGTTGTGATCTACTTTATCAAATGCCTTACTGAAGTCCAAGTAAATTATATCCACAGCATTCCTCTGATCCACTAATTTTGTCACTTGGTCAAAGAATGCAATAAGATTTGTCTGGCATGATCTGTTTTTGACAAACCCGTGTTGGCTTTTGGTAATGACTTTGTTTGCCTCTAGGTGTTCGCTGATTCGTTGTTTGATTATCTTTTCCAGAATCTTCCCAGGTATTGAGGTCAGGCTGATAGGTCTGTAATTTCCTGGATCCATTTTTTTTCCTTTTTTGAAGATGGGAACTACATCAGCTCTTTTCCAGTCCTCTGGTAGTTCCCCAGTGCTCCAAGATCTTTGAAAAATATAGTTCAGTGGTTCTGAGGTCACATCTGCCAGTTCCTTCAGAACCTTGGGGTGTAATCCATCTGGTCCTGGTGATTTGAACTCATCTAGGCTGGACAGGTGCTCACTTATCATTTTCTTGCCTATCTTAACTTGTGTTTCTATACTGTTTTTTATGGCACTATTTTTGATAGGTTGGTCTGTTTTTTCCCTTTCTGTAAAAACAGATGCAAAATACGAGTTAAATAATTCTGCTTTCTCCCTATTGCTAGTCACCTTCTTACCACTTTACCCCACTAATGGACCAATCTTTTCCTTCACTTTTTTCTTGTTTTTTACATGTTGAAAGAAGCTTTTTTTTGTTATTTTTGACTTTGGTCGCAAGCCTTAGTTCATTTTGAGCCTTGGCTTTCCTCACTTCATCTTTGCAGGCTCGGGCTATTTGCTGATATTCTGATTTAGTTATGTGCCCCTCTTTCCACTCTCTATACTTGTCCTTTTTATCTTTCAATTTGTCAGAGAGGTCTTTATGCAGCCATGCTGGTTTCTTTTGAGAGCTGTTATTTTTCCTCTTTGTTGGTATTGAGGTAGACTGGGATTCTATTATCTTGCTTTTCAAAATTTCCCAAGCTTCTTGCATTGTTTTCCCCTGGAGGATTCTCATCCATGGAATCTTTCCCAAGCCCTCTCTAAGTTTATTGAAATTAGCTCTCTTGAAGTCCAAGACTCTACTTTGACTATGTTCTATTGCTTGTGCTTCCATAATGTTGAATTCCAATATTGCATGATCACTACCTCCCAAGGTTCCTGTGGCTTCAACACCTTCCATCATTTCATCTCTGTTAGTGAGGATTAGATCCAAAATGGCTAATCCCCTAGTTCCCTTCTCTACTTTTTGGGAGACAAAGTTGTCTGCTAGGTTTGTCAGGAATCTGTTTGGTCTTCCACTTGGTGCAGAGTTTGTCTCCCAGTTGATGTCAGGGTAATTAAAGTCCCCCATTACTATGGTGATGTGCTTCCTACATACCTTAGTTAGCTGACTAGCAAAAATTTCATCTATTTCCTCTGTTTGGTTGGGTGGCCTATAGTATACACCTATGGCAATGTCATTTTTTCTCCCTTTTATATTGACCCAAATGCATTCAAGACACTTTTTGTCATTGTTGTGCTCTATTTCTGTGGAGATGTAGTTATTTCTTATATAGAGAGCAACTCCACCTCCTCTTTTATTTGATCTGTTTCTTTTAAATAATTTAAATCCCTCTAGCTGTGTGTTCCATTTGTGGGCTTCATCCCACCATGTTTCTGTAATGGCAACAATATCATATCTGCCCTCATTGACCTGAATTTCTAGTTCACCCTGTTTGCTGTTCATACTCTGTGCATTGGTGTANAGACATTTGAGTCCTTTATGACCGACCCTGTGTTTACTTTCTACATAACCTGAGTGGTGCCTGAGTTCCCCTATTGTCTTACCACCTATTTGGTTAGTGCACTTTCTGTGGCACTCGTTATTAAAAGCTTGATTTTGCTTGACAGCAAGGTTGGTATTTTTGTCCACACACATATCTATGTTACATGCACTGATAGCCCTATTGTTTTTAGATTGCCGGCGACAGGGATGCTCTGTATCGATTAACTCACTGTCCCCGCTGTTTAGTTTAAATATTCCTCCAGAAAATCTGTGAATTTATAGCCGAGTAATTCAGTCCCTTTCTTTGATGGATGCAAACCATATTTATTTATATTTATAAATATGCAAACCATATTTATACTTCCAAGTTTTAAATGACCAAAGTTTTCTTTATCTCAGTTCATAACAATATCTAATATTCAAAGTACACATCTTATCTATTTGAGTGTATTCTATTTTAATTTTCACTAATGTCAAAACCCCAATTTTCTTCAGTCTTATTTTAGCTTTCTTTCTTTGCCAAATCGTCTTCCATGTCCGTGCTTTTGAGTCATCAAATAAATCTCCCTGTGTTGTCATGTATATTGTTTGACGTAGAAAAAAACCATCTGGTCGCCATTTTTTTGAGAGGACTAACAAATTGTCTCTCTATTTTTCCATCTCAACGTAGTTGTCCTGAACTGTTCATCTTCTCTTCAGTCTGTTCTTCTTGATCCTCAGGTTTCTTCTGATTTATGTAGAAAGTCTTTTCCCTTTTCCATATTGTCACTCCCTTTTCTGGGTTTTCCATTGATTGTATTTGTTGATCAGTTGAATCCTCTGTCATAATATTTAATTGTTCCACTTTTTCTGTTATATTCTGTGTAGTTGATTTTTTAGTTGTAATCAAAGTTTGAGTTCATATATCTGGGCTGACGTCTTGTTCTTTTCTGTAACCTCTTATTCCATTAGTAGCTGTAAGAATAGTTTGAAGAATTGCTTTCAACATAAAGAGAATCTGTTCCTGATCTTCATCCATATTCTCTTAGTGTAGTGTATTAGGTTAAAGGCTTTACAATCAGAGAATGGAAAAAAAAAACACATTTGTCACTGAGTATGGAACACAGCTGGGCTTCTCACAGCTAATGTTTCAAAGTTACAGTTTTATCTATTGTCTGGGCTACTGGCCAAGTCTCTTTTAAGCAATAACAAATTGTAATATGAGGTCTAGCCCAAGATGTCGCTCCTAATTTAAAGTTTTCTTTTGAATCCAATGCTTTTATAATCTTTTCAGTTTTGCTTCTTTTTTATAGGTAAAAATCCAGATCTTCAGTAAGAATAGAAAGTCTTTTAATCCACAAACTTTAAGAAATAGAGTTCCAATTTAGGATCAGGCTACTCTTGCAACATTTTAAACTCCCCTGGATAGTCAGTCGCCGCTGTTTCTAGAGGGAGGAATAAAATCTCCCTTCCCTCCCCACAAGGGGGGGAAAGTACTTTAAGCAGCTTATCCAGGAAAGAATAGTTAGGATTTAAGAGAGGTAGATCTCACCCAGTCTCATTCGCGCTGCTTTATAATTGCTGGGTGATAAGTGTGACTTTGGCTGTCTGCAGCCTAGTGACGAGCCATATTGCTATAGCCAGTCTTTCGTCCGGCGGTTTGGAGGGCTGCCCCGGATCGAGCAGCAGGGCTACCGCCCTCCCGCAATCAAGCAGGGATCCCCTCTTTGCTGGTCACCCCTACAGGGCGACTTTTGACCCTTTTCAGGGTCCCCCAGCAATGCGAAACTGGACACAGAAAACAGAGCTCGCCTTCCAAACATCCATGACAGTCGCCTTGGCAAACCGGAAGTCCCCTTTTCAGGGTTATCCATTGACCGTGTTTGTTGATCAGTTGAATCGTCTGTCATAATATTTAATTGTTCCACTTTTTCTGTTATATTCTGTGTAGTTGATTTTTTAGTTGTAATCAAAGTTTGAGTTCGTATATCTGGGCTGACATCTTGTTCTTTTCTGTAACCTCTTATTTCATCAGTAACTGTAAGAATAGTTTGATGAATTGCTTTCAACATAAAGAGAATCTATTCCTGATCTTCATCCATATTCTCTTAGTAGTGTATTAGGTTAAAAACTTTACAATCAGAGAATGCAAAAAAATAATAATCATTGAGTATGGAACACAGCTGGGCTTCTCACAGCTGATGTCTCAAGGTTACATAAGTCTTATCTATTGTCTGGGCTACTGGCCAAGTCTCTTTTAAGCAATAACAAGTTGTAATATCAGGTTTAACCACAAGATGTCGCCCCTACCATTTAAAGTTTTCTTTTAAGTCCAAAGTTTTTATAATCTTTTCAGTTTTGCTTCTTTTTTATGAGTAAAACCCAGATCTTCAGTAAGAATAGAAAATCTTTTAGTCCACAAAATTTAAAAAATAAAATTCCAATTAGGATCAAGTTATTCTTGCAACGTTTTAAACTCCCCTGGATAGTCAGTCGCCGCTGTTTCTAGAGGGAGGTGTAAAATCTCCCTTCCCTCTCCACAAGGGGAAAGTACTTTAAGCACCTTATGGAGGTAAAAAAGATAGTTAGGATTTAAGAGAGGTAGATCTCACCCAGTCTCATTCGCCCTGCTTTATAATTGCTGGGTGGTAAGTGTGACTTTGGCTGTCTGCAGCCTAGTGACGAGCCTTATTGCTATGGCCAGTCTTTCGTCTGGCGGTTTGGAGGGCTGTCCCGGATCAAGCGGGGATCCCCTCCTTGCTGGTCGCCCCTACAGGGTGACTTTCGACCCTTTCCAGGGTTCCCCAGCAAAGTGAAACTGGACATGGAAGACGGAGCACGCCTTCCAGACATCCAAGGCAGCCGCATCAGCAAGCCGGAAGTCGCCCCAGCCCCCCTCTTAACCCCCACCCGGGAAGCCAGGCAGCGTTGGCAGTACTGGGCACTTCTGCACGATTGCAGGTGTTATTGGTGGGAGATCCGTAGCCCCCTTCTCTTTGGTTAAAAATCCCACCCCGAGTTTGGTTCCTGGGCCACCAGGAGAGACCAAGGGGCAGATGTGGACATCAGTTGGCTGGCCGAGCAGGGAGCATTTCTTGGAGGGTTCCTGCCCTCCAAGCCAAAAGACGATGGGCTGCCCATCCATCAGCCCGTAGAGGTTCCCCTTAGCCAGGCCGGGCTTCCTTGCGCAGCAGCCTCCATCCTGCTGAAGGGGTCCTGCAGGCCAGGGGCTGAGCTGCCCCCCTCCCCCGTTCTGCCCACAGCCTCAGCCAAGGTGGGGACCATTTTGTCAGCTGCACCTCCCTGGACTGATCCATTTCGCAAAGGAGGCCCATTGCTGGCTGTTCTGCTTTCGGTTCAGGCATGCAGTTCCTCATTTTTATTTTGGCTCTTCCATCTGAGGCAGAAGCAGGATCCCCCCCCTCCATTGTGGGAGGGGTCACTTCCTGGGAGAGCCTCAACCGAGCGTTTTCTCCTCCCCCAGAGACCCCCTTCCTGTTTCTGGGCCTGCGTCTCCTCCTCTTAAAACCCACCGCCTGAGGGGTGATTGGCAGGCCGTAGGGTGACGGTGCTGTGGAAGCATCAGGCAGCCACTTTCCACCATTGGTTCCTACCCTGCTTGGTCCAATATTTTTTTCCAAAACTCTTATTATTTAATTTATGCCACATACAATGCTAACTTTACCCCTCCCCCCATTTCATGTCATCTTCATCTTTGGTCAGTAACTGTCATCGTCCGTCACAAATGCGCCTATTTGAAACAGGGACCCACAGATGACCGTTCTGCGCCAGCCCATTTAATTGTCTTGCCATCCAGCTCCCCCCTACCCCCCCTTACTTGACTTGTCAATTAGCCTGTCTGGAGAGAGTTTCTCATTCCCACCATCTGTTAAGGAAAGCTCCAGCCAGTCCAGTGCGTGAAGTCTAACCCTTTCTGACCTCTGGGGGTTACCTGGAAGTCCCTGAGAATCTGTCCTGGAGAAAACGGGGCCTGAGCACCTGTCCCTCCCTCCCTGCCATGGGCTGGACTGCCCCCCAAACCCTCGGCATCCCCATCAGGGTCCCTCTTTGCCAGGGTGGGAGATGCAGTTGTTGGTGGGGGTCATGTGGGTGGGGGTCATATGCCTGCCCATCGCTAGCCTTTCCCTCCAGGTGGCTCCTAGTGGAGGGGCGGCAGCCGGCCGGTTGAACAGCCGCAAGGAAGCTGGGCTGCTGGCAGCCGTGACGCTCGGACAGAAGATCGTGGTCTACCTGTCGGACAGCACCCTGATGGACATCCTGCCCAGGATCAGCCAGGAGGTCCTGCTTCCCCTTCTCGGCTTCCTCACCTCGCCCACCCTCAGGTGCGCCTGGCCAGGAGGGGGGCAGAGTGGCCATGGCCAGAGCAACACCGGCCTCCCCCCTTCAGCCCCCTTGCACAGCAGCAAGGGATCCCCTAGGAGGGCTGCTGGAACAAACACAACACCCCTTAAACCGATGCCTTAAACCGATTCCGGGCTGGCAGCTGGGGGCGGGGGGGGGCGGGCAGGCAGGCTGGGCAGAGAGATGGGTGCTGAGAGTCTCTTCCCTCCAGTTTCCCCAGTGGGGTCCAGGGCCGGGTCGCCTTGTGTCTGAAAACCATCCGCTTGATGGTGCTGGTTTGTTTACGGATCGGACCGGAGATGGCTCAGCAGCACCTGCGCAACACACTCCGGGGCTTCTTCGAGAGCTTCTCCTCGCTGCCCTCGGAGTCCGTAAGTCTGTGGCCCCGGGGAGCAGGGGGTCCTTGAGGGGCAGGCGTGGCTGAGGAGCGGACAGGGATGGTCAGTGCCCACCCCAGATCTTCCCCGCCAATACGCCTCTGGGAATCCTGCGGGTGACAGTCAATCAAAGGGGCTCCTGGGGGATGTCCAGTCTGGGTGGTGTGCAGAGATCCAGACAGCGGCTGCTTCAGAAATGAGCCGGGTGCCTCCTGAAGTACCAGGAAAAGTCTCCCGGGGGGGAAGGGGGGAATCCCCTGGCCTAAGAGGAGGCGGTGGGCAAGTGGCTGGACCGTTTCCTTCCCCTTCGGCCTTTCTGCAGGTGTGACAAAGGAGTCCCCTTTTTTCAGGGCCAGCCGCTGCCTGCGGACGCCTCTCCCCTCCTGGAACTCCAGAAAGTTTTCAGCCCAGAAATGGCCTATGCTGCCTTTGTGCCCTTCTCTTGCCTGCTGGGTGAGACCCCCGTTCCCCCCTCCCCACTTCTTCCTGCTCCTCTTTCTCCTGCGCCCTGCGAGAGAAGGAGGCTGGGCTTCTCCTCCACCACTTGGGGTGCAGGAATCTTCTCAGGGCCTGTCCCCAAGAGGGGGCTTTTTGCGATAATAAACCCACCCCCATGTGGGGCTCCTGGGCTCCTTTGCTCTGGGAGCAGAACTCTCCGATCAGCTTCTCAGTTGTTTTCTCCCCTCCTGGCAGGTGACGCCTTTCACACGATTGTGCCGAACCACGCCTTGGTCAGGCAGTTGGCCAGCCTTCACCTGGAGCAAGCCAGTCCCTCGTCCGAAAGACAGGCAGCTGCTGGGCCGGGCCAGGACCCCTCGGAGCAGGAGGCACTGGGAGCCGAGCCCTCCTCCGGCCCTGCTGAGGACACGCGGTCGGGCACCTTTGGGAGTGTGCTGGTGGGCAACCGCATCCAGGTCCCCTCCGAAGCCCAGCAGGAGCCCTTGAGCGGGGCCAGGGGCAGCCTCTGCCCCAAACTGGGGGGCCGGGAGGGGGAGACACTGAAGCAGGAGCTGCGGCGCAGCGCTCGCCTCCTCCTGGGCAACTGGCTGGCGTACTGGCAGTACGAGATCGGGGTCAGCCAGCACGATGCCCCCTTCCACTTCCACCAGATCAAGCTGCAAAGCTTTGTGGGCCACGGGGGTGCGGTCAAGTGCATGGCCGCTCTGAGTGGAGAGGACTTCTTCCTGAGCGGCAGCAAGGACAAGACCGTGCGCCTCTGGCCCCTCTACAACCGGGGGGACGGCAGCCACGAGACCGAGCCCCGGCTGACCTACGACCGGCACAAGAAGTCCGTCTTCTACGTCGGCCTGCTGGAGGCCCCGCAGCACGTGGTCAGCTGTGACGGCACCATCCACATCTGGGACGCCCCCACTGGTAGGCACCCCCCTCGCCCTAGTCTCTGTCAGTCCCTGTCAGAGGGTCTCGCTGAGGCTCAACACTGAGAGGTCTGCCTCCGCTCCTGGGGCCCAAAGCTGATGCAGCGGTTGGATTGACTCCTCAATTGGAGAGATAGACCCCCTCCTCACCTGAGCTGGAGGAGAGGAACCCCCGTGGGGCAGTTTCCCCCCCCTCCCCGACTAAAGGGCCCTGGCTAGGTAGCCCACTTGCTAAAGGGTTCCCCATAAGGCGTGTGGCAGGTTGTCCTGCCAATTGCACGGCCAAGGTTGCTGTCAGAGCTGCAGTCCTTTGGCTTTCCCCCCTCTCAGCATCCCCGCTCTCCAGGGTTCAAGGCAGAGGGTCACACGCACACGAGCGCACGTCAGGTGGCAGCTGGCAGTTGCTCTAAGCAGATTAAGGCAGGAGACGGGGTCATCAGGGTGCACTTTCACATGCAGAAAAAGACCCTGAATCCCCCCCTCTTTTTTAGAGAGACAATTTGGGAGGAACTCAGAGACTCTGCTTCACACGTCTGTGCCCCACAGCTCCTCTTTGGTTTGGGTCAGGGCATTGGGGAGGGTCTCCTCAATCCCCTCTAGTGCTTCCTGGGCAGGGACCCTTCCCCTGAGGCCGGTGCCGCCCCTTCCCTCTTGGGCACAGCTCAGCTGGGTCTCTGCTGCAGGCAAAGTGGTCCGTACCTTTGAAGCGCTGGACTCCAAGGCGCCCGTCACCGCGCTCTGCCCCATGCCTCCCCCCCACGGCAGCATCAGCATCGCCAGCGCGGACTCGGTGCTTCGCTTCATCGACCACCGGAAGCCAGGCTGGCAGGTAGTGCCTGGGGCCACGGGGGGCGGTGAGGATTGGCTGGGCGGGCGGGGGTGAGCAGGGGTCTTGCTCTGCTTTTCTGGGCTGGGAAGGGACAGTCATGGGGGCGGCAGCCCCTCCTCTGACATCCCTTTGCTCTCTCGGCCCTGCAGCAGGAATTCCGGCTGGCCAGCGGAGCCAGCGCCGGACTCATCCGCTGCCTGGCTGTCAGTCCTAGCGGGCGCAGCGTGGCAGCCGGCTTCTCCTCTGGCTTCATGGTCCTTCTGGACACCCGTACAGGCCTGATCCAGAAGTCTTGGTCAGCCCACGAGGGAGACATCCTGCAGGTCAAGGTGAGCTGCTGGGCTTGAAGGGTTCAGGCGTGGCTGGATGAAGGGTGCAGCGGCCCAGTTGGGTCTTCCAGGCCCTGTTCTGGTCCCTCCTGCACTGCGCCCAACAGCTGGAGGTGCCACTTCCAGGAGACCCAGCAGCCTGGCCAGTTCTGGGGTTGCCCAGAAGTGGGTGGGGAGTGAGGAGGCTGCCTGGCAAGGAGGTTCAGGCTTGGCCTGGTGCTTGAGTAGAAGCAGAGCCTGTGGGAGCTCTGGAAGTGCCGTCGCCCGTTCCCACCAGGACTTTTGATGCTGGTCGCGCCCTTTTGCCCTGGCATCGGTTGGCAAAGATGCTGGGAGCCTCCCCTGGACTGAGCAGATGGGGTTCGTTCCCTGGGCAGAATTCAGGCGCCCCAAGGAGCCTGCAGCCCCCTCGGGGTGATTGGGTGTGGGCACTGCCCACTAGCAGACTCCCACCCCGCGGCCTCACCTTCCATCCTGGACAGGGGCAAAGAAGGGCAGTGGCCGAGGGCTGCTGCACCACTCTCACCACTGGGCCAAGGCTTACTTGCTGCTTCCCTCTCCCTGGTAGGCCACCGAGGGCAACGTGCTGGTCAGCTCCTCCTCTGACCATTCACTGACCATCTGGAAAGACCTGGAGCCGAAGCCCCTGCAGATGTACAAATCGGCCTCGGAGCCCCTCCACACCTTTGACCTCTATGGCAACGAGGTGGTGGCCGGCACAGTGGCCAACAAAATCGGCGTCTACGCCTTCCAGGGGCCCTCGGCCTCCAGCACCACCAAGCTGAGCTCCGAGAACTTCCGAGGGACCCTCACCAGCTTGGCCGTCCTTCCCACCAAATGCCACCTGCTGCTGGGCTCAGACAACGGCACCGTCCGGCTGCTGGCGTAGCCCCTGCTTCTGAAGCAGAGGGGGACAGTTGTGGCTGGCCAACAGCCCTGGGGGGGACCAGAAGGTTGGGGACGCCCCTTCCCCCCGTAGTCCCAGCCCAAGAAAAACCAAGACCCCCCCCCATCACCGTATGTGCCTGATGCTCCCTGGGGACTGGCAGAGATGCCCCTGGATGCCTGGAGGTCATGCCCTTCTCCCCTAACTTGGGGGCTAGCAGGAAGGAGGGAATAGCGGCAGATCCCACGGCCTTTTGGGTGGTGGGCCAGGACTGTCACGCTCTGCTTCTCCCTCCGCTGCTTTCTCTGCCCTGATTAGCCCTTTGGGGAAGGGGCTTCTGGGCAGGAAGGAATGATTGCCCCTTCCAAGTCTTCCCGTTGTTGGCCAAGTGTTGGAAGCCCCCCCCTCCACGCACTCCTTGCCTGGCCACAAAGCCCTCTATCTGCCAAGGAGCCCTCCCCCCCCGATCTTCCTCCAATGGGGGAGGGAAAGGACTCCTCAGCTGGACAGTGTCTGCAGGGGTGTCAGTTCCACCCTCAAGGTGTGCTAGAAACGCCCTGGGGTTGGGGGTGCATTTAGTCCTTGCCCCCCCACACACACATTCCTAGAGACGGCCCAGTCCAGCACTTTCCCTCTGTTCCCTGGAACTGGGGGGGGGAGGGCTGGAGGAGGGGCTTCTCACTGCTGAATGAAGAATTTGCAAGAAATAAACCTCCTGAGAAACTACGATTTTCTGACTTTTTGGTGAGGAGGTGGGGAAGCCCCCCCCCCCATCTCAATAGAGGAGCAAGCAGGGAGCAGAGAAATGGCGGAGCTGCTGCCTCTCTCTCCCCCCCCCCCCGATTGGGAGTCGGATTTGAGGATACACCGATCTGGCCGACGGACCCTTTCCCTGCTGCCTTTGGGGGCTCCAGAGACCCTCTGGGGAAGCGGCCACACTTTGCGTCTGCAGAGGGGGGGGGCAATCGGTCAGCCTGGCCTTGATTCCAGACCTGTGACCGAAGTGACAACGGCTCTGAAAATAGGGGGGGGCACAGCAGCATCCCCAGGGTCAACTGATCAAAGTTCGGGCACTTTAGCAACCGGCGGTTACAACACCTGCAGCGTCCGAGGCTCACGTGGTCCCCCTTTGCGACACAGCAGTGAGCCTGGATCATTTCGTGACCGCCAGATTCATTTAATTGCAGTGATTCACTTAGCAGCCTGGCAAAAAAGGTTGTAAAATAGGGCACGAGTCACTTAACCGCCTTGCTTAACAGTGGAAGTTCTCCGAATTACTCTTAAGTCAAGACCTGCCTGGAGGCGGGTTAATCCCCCCAAGGCTTGGGCAGCCCCCACTCCGGCCTCTGGCCTGGGGGAGTCCCTTGCTGGGCAGGAAAACTCTGGGGTGGCCAGAGGGGGCTCCTGCCCTTCCCTCCTCGGGGGGGGGCTGGATCGGCTGGCTTCTAAGAGGAGTTTTACTCCTCAGTGGGCCTGATCCTGCCTTCTCAATGGCTGCCCCACGGAAGCCCCGCCTGCCCTTTTTGGCAAAGCACAGCAGTGGGAGTCTTCAGAGCTGCCCCTTTATTTTTATTTTAAATACTTTCTCTGGACCCTGGGCAGCTCATGACCAGAGGGAATTCTGGAAGGGGGGGGGAGGCTATGAATATCAATGATACGACAGACTAGCCAGGATGTTCTTGTCTGTCTCTGAAGGGTGGGGACAGACACAGCAGGAGTGCCTGCAGGCCACCCTGGAACCCCTGGCCAAGGGGGAAGGTGCAGGGCTCACCTGCCCTGGGGGGGGGGCTGCTGGGGTTGCACAGTTGCTGCCTGGAGTGAGGAGGGGGAAGCGGGGGGGG